>NC_056729.1:1899469547-1899574547 GCF_019279795.1 Protopterus annectens
GTTCCCCCAAACTCAGCGTCCTGCAGCCGCACTATACCTCTAGGCTATCTGAGCTGCAGAAATTAATAATGTTTTTTCAAACATATCATGCAGCACAGTCATTCAACAGTAGGGAAAATGTATCTATATGTGTGTGTGTGTGTATGTGTGTGTGTGTGTGTGTGTGTGTGTGTGTGTGTGTGTGTGTGTGTGTGTGTGTGTGTATATATACACACACACACACACATATATATATATATATACATACGTGTGTGTGTGTGTGTGTGTGTGTGTGCGCGCGTGTGTGTGTGTGTGTGTGTGTGTGTGTGTGTGTGTGTGTGTGTGTGTGTGTGTGTGTGTGTGTGTGTGTGTGTGTGTGTGTATGTATGTATGTATGTAGATATATATATATATATATATATATATATATATATATATATATATATATATATATATATATATATATGGAGAGAGAATGCATTTGGACATCGGATCCACACTCTGAACCTCTCACTTCAAAAAATCTGACCAAAGGCACTGCAAATGCAGGTGAAGGGGCCCAAAATGCGGATCTCTTGTAACAATTGCCATGATCTCTTCCTCCACAGCTGAACTGTTCTGCCTTGCAATAAAATAACCAGCACTTACAAGCCTTGAACCCAGGACCCCGAACAACACAGCCACAACAAGTTACCAGTAAGCCTTAGCCATTTCAGATGCAAGTGGTCGGGATGATTTCTCTAACATATCATGCGGAACAGTCAGTCTACCATAGGGAATGTACAATGTGGAAGCACTAAACATTCTAATGATACATATATACATGCACATATATATATATACATGTGTGTGTATCTATCTATATATATATATATATATATATATATATATATATATATATATATATATATATGTATGTATATATATATATATGTGTGTGTTTGTACATATATATATATATATATATATATATATATATATATATATATAGATACACACACACACACACACACACACATACACATATAAATATATAAATACTTATAAATATCTTATAAATATATATATATATATATATATTAAGAGAGTATATATAGAGGGTGCACAGCATATCAAACAGCCATTATTCCTACAGTTGCCACCTTTTCAAATGGGCCATTTCTGATTCTTTCCTACAAATGAGAATTATTGCATGAAACATATACCTACACACAATGCAAATGACATGACACCTCACACAGTTTGCATACATAGAAAAGTTTATTTGTGTACTATTCAGTTGTTTATGCCATTTCTTATAGCATTTAAGTGTTTGAAATACATGATAACTGATTAATGCAACTCTCAGTGAAAACATATGATACAGTAATCTGCAAAACATAACATACTTTGCTGTCTAGGCTAAAGCCTTCAAGTAGTACAACAGTAAAAAACACACTTGACTTGAAGATAAGAATCAATCAACACTTAATTACAGATGTAGTTCAACAGCTTCCGATTACACTCTGTACTCAACCCCTAGGGAGGAAAAGTATCCGTTGTAGCAATGTAAATGTATCCGTTACATAACAATGCTTAACTTAAAATGTAATTATCACACTGACAAACAGAACTGTGTGCAAGAGAGTAAGCTCTAGCCCATCACCTTTCTAAGCTAGTATAGTCCAGTTTTCAGGTTAAGTGCTGAATTCAGGGCTGTGTTACAAATCTATGTGTTTGCCCATAGCTTACATGGACAGAAGGAAGCTTTTCTGCTCACCTGTGAGAGAGGGGAGATTTGAGCAACCTATCTGTCCCTGGAGGAGTGGTTTCAGTCCAGAAATTAGCAGTTTGTTGGCTATTTTGGCCTAATTTCTCTCTTTCATTTTCCTGCTATAAATACCGCATTTGCCTGGTTTTTGCATGCCAGGCAGCACCGGTTAGCTAGGGTATAACTATTCCTGGCTCCACAAAGTCTCCTTTTCAATTTTTCCCTTGGAACTAGACAAACTTTCAACTTAAGCACTCGAGCCATTCATTTCTCAGCCTGGCACTTGCTCAAAACTCATAGCAAGCACTTATAAACCCTAGCACTAGACCCTCCTATACTGTACAGAAGGACAAGACTCTCTATTCAACCTTACCAGCCATTCAGTAAAACAGTTCACTGTACCTATCCAGGCATGTACAAAGGGCAGTTTCAGGCATACTCTCCAGTCCATCTTCTGAATCTAGGCATTTTGATGCAATGTTATAACTGCCTCATGTACACAGACAACCCTCTCCTCCTACTACCAAACACTAACACATGTGAGAGATGCAATTATACAGCCAAACTGGAGGCTAAGCTCTCTCAACCCAAGGCTGGATCAGACAATCAAGAGGAGAAGGGAAATACTTACATCACACCACCAGTTTCACATAGACCCATTAAACCAGCACTGGCAAAAAACACACATAAATACATGAAAACATACTCGGAGGCTCTAAATAAAAATCTGCAAAAGCAACAGAGACCTCCAAAGCAGACATCCAAGCAACCTCCACCCTCCCCCCCAACACAAATCATTAAACACATACTTCACAAAACCAGTGTACCATGCAATCACAGCCCTGAACGCAAAATAACATACCCAACATACTAGTAATAGGTGAATCTATAGTCAGGCACACTGATGTCCCACTCACTAGGCTGAATAAGGATAAGGTTGCTATTAGCTGCCTGTTGGGTGCCAGGATCTGCCACATAACACAAGCACTCAGGTCACTCCAGAACAAGTACAAATATGACTCTGTCATTGTCCATATTGGTGTGAATGACCTGAGCTGTACCTCCCTGGACTACGTGAAAAGAGGCATGGAAGAGCTCTCTGATCTTGTAGTCCAGGCCAGTATGATCCTGGCACTGAGTAGCATCTTGCCCTCACCAAGAATGATACCATGGTATAAAGAAAAAAAATATCAATTTCAACAATTGGCTAAGTTTCTGGTGTCATTCAAAGGGGATACAGTGTCTGTCCACCTGGGATGACATGTTCATCAAGCCACGCTGCTTCGCTAGAGATGGCTTGCACCTGTCACCCTTAGGCTTTTGAATACTGGCCAAGGCTCTTGCCACCCCCATAGTGCCATTTTTTAGGCAAGGCTCAAAAGGCAAACCCACCACCATAAATAGCACAAGTAACAAAAAACTGAGGGTAATGCTACTCAATGCTAGAAGTCTAAACCTCAAAATGCACGCACTCGAGGCACTCCTCAGTATGGAGAAAATCGATATATGTGCAGTAACAGAAACCTGGTTTAAGGCTCCAAAGAGCACTCCAGCACTACCAGGCTACAACTCATACCATACATTTTGGCCACAGAACCCGGACCGAAATACAAAAGGTGGGGGCATACCCATATTCATCAAGGATACCCACACCTCCAGGTTAGTGGCACAGCATGATGCTTCAGAGATCATCCACGTGCAACTAACAATGGGCAAAACTGCAATTCAAATTGTAGCTTGCTACAGATCACCCACCATGTCCCAGGACTCCCATTTTGCATTTCTGGAAACACTGGGAAATATAAAGTTCCTACCAAACACCCTAACATTGGGTGATTTTAATTACTCAGACATTAACTGGGAGAACTACTCAAGTACTAACTCCCTTGCCCAACATTTGCTAGAATTTATAAAGTCAAATGCCCTGGATCAACTGGTCAACAATCCCGCCAGAAGTGACAACATATTGGACCTGGTCATCACCAACATGGGCGACTGGTGCTCCACACCGGAGATCAACCCCTCACTGGTTAGATCTGACAATAAACAAATCACTTTGGATATCCACATTCTGCCCCACCCCCGGACAAGGAATCCACCGTGAAAAACTTTTCAAAAGCAAACTTCACATTACTTAAGACCGAGTTGGAAAGTTTCAAAGCCCCCATGCTAAAGGATAACATTGTCCAAGTTGCAAAATCCTTTACTAATGCATTCTATGGTCACCTACAAGAATGCATGGATTGTGCTATCCCAAGCAAAACCAAGACTCACTCCTCCAAGAAAAGGAAACCAGTCTACTGGACTCCTGCCATAAACAAGCTATATAATAGAAGGAGGAAACTAGTACAGAAAAGAGTAAAATCCCAAGTAGGGAAGACATCCTGATCAGTATCAGCAAGAAACTATGATCCCCTCATAAAATCGTCCAAGGCGAGTTTCGAAAAAAAAATTGCCAAGGACTCCAAAGATAACCACAAGGCATTCTTTAGTTTTGTCAAGAATCTAAGTGGCAATGCTCAGATCTGCTCGGAGTTAGTGCAGAATGGTACAAAATACACTGAACCGATCAATATTGCCAACATCCTGGCAGACAGGTTCAGCGCAAACTTCACCCCCTCTCACCCCCAAAAGGGCACATAACCATACCAGAAGAATGTAGAGCCTCTGAAATCACAGACATTCAGGTTAAAACAGCCCTCTCCAAAGCCAAAAACACAGCATCAATGGGACCAGATGATGTCCCAGGCTGCGTCCTACATGAGCTCAAAGACAAACTAACCCCTCACCTAAACACACTGTTCAAACAGCCTCTCCACAGGTTACATACCCAACCCATAGAGTGGCGCACAGCAACGGTTATTCTGCTCCACAAAGGTGGAGCCACAACAGATCCTGGGAGCTATCGCCCCATAAGCCTGACTAGCTTGGTCTGCAAGGCTATGGAGTGCATCATCATGGAACTCATTAAGAGAGACATTGTGAACCTCCATACACTGGACCCTACCCAGTTCGGCTTTGTTAAGGGCAGATCATGCCTCCTAAACCTTGTGGACCTCTTTAAGACAGTTACCAAGGCTATAGATGAGGGAAAGGTGGTACACACAGCCTACCTAGACCTCGCAAAGGCCTTCGACACCATTACCCATTCTTATATTATAGACAAGCTCACCAGCCTGAACATAAACCCCTACATCACAAGATGGGTTGTCAAATGGCTCATGGACAGAACCCACATGGTAAGAGTTGCAGGAGCTAGGTCTGACTCTAAACCAGTTACAAGTGGTGTTCCCCAGGGCTCAGTCCTAGGACCCCTCCGGTTCGGCATATACTTCTCAGAGGTATAGGCAAGCACAAGAGGACTATGGCTGACCAAGTTCACAGACAACTGCAAACTAGGGGCTATAATTGACTCTCTGGCTGACACAGCCATCCTACAAAATGGTCTCACTGAGATGGATACCTTGTGTCAAAATCATGGCCTCAAGCTAAATGCCAAAAAGTGCATAGTCATCCCCTTTGGAAAAAACAAAATACCCACAAACTACCACATAGGTGGTAGTCCCCTAAATACGGAAGACGTAATAAGGGATCTGGGGACCCAAGTAGATAGTAATCTCTCCTTTGATAATCACATTGCCAAAGTGGTTAGAAAATCCTTCTACATGGCCCACTTATCACAAAAAGGTTTGCATGCAGATCAAAAGAGGTCATTGTGCCCCTCTACTCATCGCTCATCAGACCCATCATAGAGTACAATGCCCCATTTGGGATGTATCTTACATGACACCTCCAACAGCTGGAAAGACCACAGAAGTATCTCACCAAGAGGATCACTGGCCACAAACAGATGCCCTATGCAGCTCGACTGAAGAAACTCCAGCTGTACTCGGTTGCATACCACCTACTTAGAGGTGATCTCTGCCTGACATACAAGGCCATGTCCAACCCAGAACTGATGGACATGCTCCACCTAAAGAAAAGCTTATCCCCTTGAGCCACACGCTCTAGGGATCTAAACCTCACCACAACAATAAATAGGATGTGCTAGAGGGATAGATTCCTGTCCCAGAGACTTCCCATGCTTTGGAACAAGATTCCAGTCTACATTAGGCAGAGCTCCTCACTAACACTCTTCAAGAGGAACCTTGACGAGTGGATGAGAAACAGAAAGTTTATCCCAGGGATCACTTCAGTGGCTCTGCTGAACAGAGGCACAAGGAACTAATCTAAGGGGGCAGCAACACATTCTGGCTAGGCTTATAAATGCCTTCGGCAGATAGCCTAGTACCTACCTATGAACCTATGAACCTATGAACCACTGTTCCCATGGTGAAACATATGAAAATATACAGCCATATTCCTTAATGTTTCTTATTACTGATATCCCTCGCATGTTGTAACAACCTAGGTTAAAAACGTTTAATACCCTTCCCCCATAAAATGTCTTACAAGGGCATATAACAGTGTTCTCCATACACTGACCTCCAGACTGTACAGGATCACACATGTTTTGTCCAGCTGTAGCCCTCATATATATGGACCCTATCCCCCAATTTGTGTGGGAGTCTGCAACATCAATGGAATGATAGCAGGAATGTCAGCACTAAATAATGATAGACCCATACTTACCCTCTTACTTCATGACATCTGGACAAAGCCTGGTATATAGGTGGAGGACAGATGCTGAAACACAGGGCCATATTTTAAATATTGCTGTTATAGACTGTGAAAGTTGCTGATGTTACATGATTGGTTGTAACATACTCTTACTCAGGAATATGAAGTCAGAAACACAAATGGATGTTGCCATGTACTGATAGCAATCAATGGAGAGAATGCCACTGATATATCAGGGACAACACCTGTGTGAGGAACAGACAAAACATAACTGTCATTCCTCTGGCCATCATGTGGATAGGCCCACAGTTGAGAGCTATGCAGAGAGACTGCATTCCATGCAAAACTAGCATGTACACACAAACCGTGTAAAGCTAGCAGTATTCAATGCATATAACAGCAATACTTGGACAGTATCCCTAGATCTGGAACCTTATATAAACATGTATTTAGCCTATGTCCACAAGTCTTGTTGTAGGAAGTATTGCTACCTGCTGTCTGTAACACCGCTGCCCACACACAGGAAGGATGTCTTCCATACAAGAATGGTAAAGTGACAATGCCCACTTGATGTAGTTATTTATAGTAGTGGGTTGCTATGACATTGACTATTGGAAGACCTACACAGCTGCATGCATTCAATTAGTAAATGGGGAACAGCAATTGGTGCAGAGGCCATTACCTGAACATGAGCATCATCTATAAAAGCCATGCTTCAACCTACTCAAACAAGCTCGAACCCAGTAGTGGAGAGAGAGAGAGAGAGAGAGCGAGAGAGAGAGAGAGAGAGAAATAGACAGACACATACACACCAAAAAAAAAAAAAAAACATAAAGAAAACCTTGAAATAAGAAACAGGAAGACATCTGCTGTACACAGAAGGAACCTGAGGATAAATCAGGTACGTTAAACATGTAAGCATGGAAGTGAATGTAGCATGGGATAGATGATTATTAAAGATGTATATGTGCCATCAATACTTGCTGTAATGATGTCCTGCTGAACAAATGCTATGGACATAGCATCTGGCTCTATCTGCAATGGGCCATACCTGTCAACTGTGCCGAATGTCAAGATTTAAGCCATCATAGTGTTTGTTTGGTTCCTACAAACATCTATATTAGTCTGGCAAATAGCTGAAGGTTGAAGTAATGAAGACATGGCAGACGCATGAGTTTCAGACCCCACCACCTTCAGAACAGTCATGGTAATGTGAAATGTATCATGCACAAACTTCATAGGTTCATAATAGGCATATCTATGATATGTCCCTATATATTCTCCTCTACTGTTAGGCTTTGTCCACATGTGATGCTCTATTTTGTTGCAAGGCAGAACAGTTCAGCTGTGGAGGAAGGGATAATGGAAAAAATTACAAGAGATCCCTATTTTGGACCCCTTCACCCCCATTTACAGTGCCTTTGGTCAGATGTTTTGCAGTGAGAGGTTCAGGGTGTGGATCTGATGTCCGAATACACTATATATATATATATATATATATATATATATATATATACATATATATATATATATATATATATATATATATATATATATAAAAGACCGTACTACTAAAAAGGGAGGAGGGGTCGCAATCCTCTACAAAACCAAACTACAAATCAGCACCATTGACCTTAACCCACCTTTAGACAATAAAGCCGAAATACTCATCACTACACTTCAGGTCAACCCTAGTAAAGCTATTAATGTCATCTGTTTATACCTTCCACCAGGAAACAATATTAATACCCTTGAAAATATCCTGAATTTTCTTACTATCAACCTCCCACAAGAAACTATAATTTTAGGAGACGTCAATATTGATTGGCAGTCCTGTAATAGTATACATCCTTCCACCCACATTAACTTATATGGCTTTACACAAACTATTAACTCCTCTACCAGAACTCACAAACCCAACAACAAAGAAACTTCCTTGGACTGGATACTTACTAATAATCCTCTACAAAACTACAAAGTAGGGACCCTCCCAGATGATCTGTGACCAGGGGCGGCCCGTGCTATTGGACTGCCGGACTACAGCCCCCTCAACTGAAACTAAAAGAAATAAAAATAAAAACAAATAAAAAAGAAATAAAAGTTTAAAAATTTGCGGACTTCGTGCATGCGCAGTAGTCCGGACTGCTGCTGAGAGTCTCTGCGCATGCTCCAGGCAGTCCAGATACAGAAACATGAGGAGCGGAGCTCCCAGAAGTCTATGCAGTTTTAAACTGCATAGACTCGCTGGGAAAATGCGTCGGGATCGGACTGCAACACCAGCAGTCTGGAATTGCTGCAGTCTCTCGTTGGGAAGATCTCACGTGTGGGTCTGGAGTTGCAGGCGGGGTTTGGATCTCGCGGGTCTTTGGATGTATTGCAGGTCGCGGGCAGGGTCTGGATGTACTTGCATTGGATTTATGGAGAAAGGACATTGAAGTTATGGTGATTTACTTGCAGTTAAGTGTGTTGGATTTATGTATGGTGATTTACTTGCAGGTGTGTGTGTTGGATTTATGTATGGTGATTTACTTGCAGGTGTGTGTGTTGGATTTATGTATGGTGATTTACTTGCAGGTGTGTGTGTGTGTGTGTGTGTGTGAAAATGCCCCAGGTGCAATATACTGGTGGTTAGACTCATGGTGGTGAGGTAGGGAATACCTCAGGCTTGAACCCTGTATGCAGGTGTTAAAGACTTGAGTTCCCTACCCACCACCATTTGTAAAAAAATTGCAGATTTTTGCCTCATATTTGATCTGATCTGTTCCTCATAATATCTGTGGTTTGTAAATGTTGCAATGCTTGATGTTTGATGGTGCAGTAGTAGCATTGTTGCCTCACAGTTGCAGGTTCTCAGGTTTGATTCTTGGCTGGGGTTCCTTCTTTGTGGGGTATGTATCTTCTCCCTGTGTTTGCGTGGGTTTGCTTTTATTTGATGGTGCAGTGGTAGCATTGTTGCCTCACAGCTGCAGGATCTCAGGTTTGATTCTTGGCTGGGGTTCCTTCTTTGTGGGGTCTGTATCTTCTCCCTGTGTTTGTGTGGGTTTGCTTTTGTGTCCTCCCATGTTACAAAGACATGTCTGCATTATTTCTTCCTGGGCCTCTGCTGAAAATTTTTTTTTTGTTCCAAGTCAGACTGTCCTGTTTAACAAATGTTAAATAAAATTGACAGGCATTTGAATTTCAGACTTCAGGTTTCTGAATGTTTAATTCCTTACATATTTGATGGTGCAGTGGCAGTGTTGTTGCCTCACAGCTATAGGATTTGTGGTTTGATTCTTGGCCAGGGTGCCTTCTGTGTGGAGTCTGCATCTTATCTCTGTGTTTGTGTGGATTTGCTCTGGTGTCTTGCCATTTTACAAAGACATGTGTCTACAGTATTTCTCCCTGGGCCTCTGCTGAAAATTGTTTTTGTTCCATCAGAAGTAAAATTGATAGGCATTTGAATTTCAGACTTCATAGTCATCAGAAAATACATAGTAAAACAACTTTTTATTCTAGCAATAAATATATAGTAACACAACCTTTTATTATAACATTTTTTTAAGTTTATAAGATGACTATTTGAAATTTGTCCTTATTTTTGGGACTGTAATACCCTGTTAGTGGCTTTGTCCAGGTTTTTTTGCTAAGGTTGACAGCTATGGCAAGAACTGAATTCTCTGAATATGTTTGAGGGCTGTATTCCCTCATTACTGGGTTTGTCCAGGTGTTTTGTGCTAAGAGGTTGACAGCTATGGTGAGAACTGAATTCATTAAATGATAGCCATTTAAGTTTCAGTCTTCCTCTCTTTCACAAAGCAGCTGCTTTGGCGTAGTGGTATGTTGCTCTTGACTGTTTTGCACAGGGACCTTGGCTGTAAAATGTATGGTGGTAACACAGCATTTTATTCTAGCAGCTTTCCAAGATTATACAAGCAATGTTTAATGTGTCCCTGGTTTTTGCCCTTTGACCCACCCCAATAAATTTGGCTTTTTCCAGACTTCTTGTGCTGCAAGTTGAGATGCAGTTGAGTATTGAGTAGATTTTACAAGGAGCTGAGAGCTGCAGGGGAAGAAGTTTAGTGCTGATTATGCTAAGTCAGCTCACATTGCTAATAGCACAACAGGTTGTGTATTTGCTTTTGATGCAGAAGGTTGTTGGTTCTACTCCCATAAGGGGTGAATGCTGCCGTACTGAAAGTTAAGATACTGACTATGAGCCTGTTATCAGTTTGCCATCCATTTCCTATTGTAATATTACTAGCTTATTTTTAATGTAATTTAGGCAATTTATTCCTCAGGGGCATCAGACACTTTATTTTTCGATGAAACCATGAAATATAAAGGTGATTGCTAGCAGCAACCTCTTCATTGCAGATTTATTTAACGTGGAATTATTTAGATGACTTTTTTACTACTTCAGAGATTGTGCATATTTACTGATAATGGTGGACTGTAGAATTGTGCATATTTACTGATAATAGTGGACTGTAGAAGTTTGAGTAGACTGTTATGATGGAAATGTTCTGAATTGGGCAGTTTTGTTTCATTGTTTACTGGAAAAATATTCAAAGCAATAGGAAGGTGTATCAAAGAGCACATGTATGTTTCATATGCAAGGGGCCTATGATTTGAAAACAGCCCAGAATTATTTTTTATCTGCCACGGATAAAATGTATTTTCTTTGAATGTGGGTTTTAATGTTGTTTCAATGAATGTGAGTTTCAAGGGCAGAGAAGTTTTAATGCCAAATTTGTTTAGCAGATGTCTTAGTGTTTGTGCTGTAAAATGCAAAATAAAACTTTCAAATGAAGTTCAAATAATCATAGAAGTAAATCAGTATGCACATTAGTGTTTATGGTAAATGGAGTGAAATAGCAAAGTAATGAATCATTGGAATGGCTGCAGGGGGAGGCTCCATTCGACCATGGTTTTGTGAGGGGGAAGGGCGGCAAACTTAGACAGCCCCAGCTGAACTATACCTCCCAACTCTCCAGATTTTCAAAGAATGAATAGGTTTTTTGCTTCTTATTTTTGGTTTGTTCCTCATAAAATTTGTGGTTTTCTGGCAAATCATTTAGGAAATAAGTCACTAAATAATGACACACTAGTTTCAGACTTCATAACCTTTAGAAAAATGCATGCTAAAGTAAGACCTGTTCTATCAACTGTCCCAGTTTATACAAGAGCAATTTTTAGTACTGTTTATATGTTCCCCCAATATATTTGGCCTTGTCCAGATTTATTGCATTAACAGGTTGAGAGGTACATGCAAATTGCTTTATAGAATTAGGCATAGCCAAACCTCTCAACTGTCCCTGAATTTGGCTCAAAATGTTGCTCTTCCCCTAATAATCCCTCTGCAAAATAGCAATTTTGAAAGAAAACATGGAGGGTTTACAATTAAGAAATAACTGTAATAATCAGAGTTATAGATTACTTTTATTTCAGAAATGCATGTAGACTCTCTTATTTTGTCAGCTGCTCAAGTTAGCAGTACTAATATTAAAAAAGTGTCCCTTCTTTGACAGGTTCCCAGCTGTATTGTGTGGCTATTTTATATTGTTGCATCACATGTTTGGTCCATTTTTCATAAAATTGTGTTTCTTTGGCAAATTAGTGGTAAATCATTAAAGACTGAAGTTAGAAAGTAATGACAGGCATTTGAGTTTCAGATTTCATATCCTTCAGAAAATTCATACTAATGCAAGACCTACTATTCTATTATCTTTCTAAGTTTATAAGAGCAATATTTAAAAATTGTCCTTATTTTTGGGCCTTTGCCCCACTTCTATGTATGGCTTTGCCCAGATTTCTTGCTCTGAGGGTGAGAGGTATGACAGATGTGTTAGGGCCATCACTGTCAGCCAGAGACATTTCAAATTGTGACATACTTGTTGCACCCCACTCCCCCATGTATTGACTCTAGATGTGTCCAAACAAAGCAAGGAGCAGTTATGCAGTGTAAATGTGCAGGGTATCCCCCTATACAAGGTAGACACAAGTACTACAGTGGCTTTTCATCTGTTCTTGATTTTGCAGAATGGTCTGGTTTCTGTCATATTTTTGTACTGTTGATTTATGCTTATTACTCAAAGTGCCTGTTGCTCTGTGTTTTAAGTAGCAATGCTTTAATGACCATCAAGTAAGCTTGTCTGAGATCATAACATGCAAGTAAGCTTTAATAAGAATACTGTAAAAGAATTGCCAACATTGAAGCCTTTCTGTTGTTGCCATGCAGAGAATACTTAACTAGATAATGTATAAGCATTGGATATTGAAATGCATATGACAGTATTTGTAGTAAAGGACAGGATTACATTATTTTAAGAAGCTCATTACACTTGTTGGAGACTTCTAGTGATCTCTGAGGGCTTTACCAGTAAACTAAACAGAATGCCATTCATGTGTGGTCCATAACCTGTACAGTAATAATTTAAGCAATGTATCTTGAGCTTGTTTCTTGTTTGCTTTTCATTTTTACTTTGATTGTGTTTTCCCCATGAAACAAGTAGATAGTTGTCAGGCAGCAGGTCTGTTTTGGATAAGAAACATTTTTACAAGTGTGGGCATCGCAGAGATTGTTACTTTCAGTATTTTACTTGGTGCTTTAATAAAACTGAATATAAATTATAATTAGAACTGCAGTGCAAGTAGTTTGAGTTGAGTGCTGCTTGTTTTTCTTATACTTGATTTTGACTGGCATTCCCGTAATGTATTTAAAAAGTAATTTATTTTTTCATGCCTCACAACCTTTTTATTTCCATCTAGATATTAAGTAAGCTGTCATGCAGCCAATGCATTTAAATATTTTTATTCTTTTACACTTCATTTGTCTTGATTGGACTCTCATAATGAGGGTTTGGCACCCAGGGCAACATATTTAATTAAAGTTAGTTTTTGTGGTTTTGAGCATAGCTCCCCCCTTTCTAGTTGGCCGCACCCCTTCCCATTGACCCCACCCATTCAGCTATCCCCTGCAGCCCCCCTTTGATTTGAAGTCACCAGCCGCCACTGTCTGTGACCATTCCCTAACCTACTTTATTAGATCTAAAACCAACCTCACTCATCCCAGCACTGCCAGAACTGTTCGCTGCAAAAAACAATTTAACCATGATCTAGTCCTGACAGAACTTAAACAATGTAATTGGTCACCACTAAAATATCTTCCACTTGATGAAGCTGTAGCCTATTTTAATACCACATTCTTAACCATCCTGAACCACCATGCACCATTACGCTCTTAGATGCAAAGCTAAACCAGCACCCTGGCTCTCAAACACTACAAGGCATAAAATCCATCCGAGAAACAAAGCCTGGGTGAAATGGCGTACCACTAAAAATCTGTTAGATCACTTAATTTTCAAACAACTAAAAAATAATACTAAAAAAGCCATAGTGCTAGATAAAAAGAACTTTTACCTCCAAATACAGCAAACCCATCAAAATAAACCTCAAATGTTTTGGAACAGTATTAACAAACTTCTTCACCCAGGACAATCAACCACCCCTAACCTTCTATGCTCCAACCCAGATAATCCCATTCACACTGCCAACTCCTTTAATTCCTTCTTTACCAATGCCATCCAATCTCTTGCTAGCCATCTTTCACCAGACACCACAAATCTGCTTAATTCATCTCTAAATCCTCCTCCATTCTTTCAATTGCAACCAGTGTCTACTTCTAGTATATGCTCTCTTCTACTAAAACTTAAACCTTCCACCCCTTCTGCTGACCAACTCCCAGGAGAATACCTCCAAATTGGAGCCAAATCTATTGCCTACCCTATATCTATCCTTATCAATAGAACCATTAGTGAAGGAAATATCCTGTCCATCTGGAAAATGTCTTATATTATTCCTTTACACAAAGGTGGGAACTCTAATGAATTCTAGAACTTTCATCCTATAGCCTTGCTATCTCCTCTGGCAAAAAATATAGAAAAATGTATCCAGAAGCAACTTCTAAACCACCTTCTCCAAAATAAGCTACTGGCAAACTGTCAACATGGTTTCAGACCTCACCACAGTACCACCACTGCCCTGCTATCATTTACAGATTGTATTAACAATAATCGTAATAATGGTTTTCTTTCCTCTGCAGTATTTGTTGATTTATCCAAAGCTTTCGACATGGTTCATTACCAGCTGCTCTTGCATATTATAAAATCTCTATCACTAGACCCATTAGCCATCAACCAGTTCAAATCTTACCTTGATAACAGAAAACAAGTGGTTCTCTGGCACAATAATCTTTCTAATCTCCTCCCCATCTCCCTTGGTGTCCCTCAGGGCTCCATATTAGGGCTGCTCCTATTTTCCATCTATATTAATGATCTTCAGTCAGCAATTCCACATTCTACCTGCATTCAGTATGCAGATGTCTCCACTATTATCTGCTCAGCTACTTCTCAAACTGAACTGCAGACCATCACCCAGAAAGCATTTAATACTGTTGAACAATGGTTTATAAACTGCTGCCTCCTACTAAATCCAAAGAAAACTAAACTGCTACTCTTCTCCCCAACCCGCAAGTCCACCCCTACACATTTTACACTCAGATCTAACAATGGTACTATTATCTCTCCAGACCTATTTACCAAACTCCTAGGAATATCTATAGACAACAACCTCAACTTTGACACACATATTAACAGTACTATAAAAACAGTCAACAAGAAACTTGGATCCCTCTATAGAATCAAACCCTTTCTTACTCCAGCAACCAGGACTGCTATAGCCAGAACTCATCTCATCTCTACTCTACTCTATGCCTCACCCATTTATACAAACCTTTCTAAAGCCAGCATTAACAAGTTGACTGTATCCTATAATAATATTGCCAGATTTGCTGCTGCCACTCCTTTCCGTACCTATCACTGTTTAAATCTTAAACAACTTGATTGGTTAGAGTTTCTACACCATCTGCACTTTACACAGCTTACTATTGCCCACAAGACCCTGTATCAACCCTCCAATACTCCTATTCTTTCAAGCCTACTGACCCTCTACCACAATCCTAAAAACTTACGCTCTTCTAATAAACTTCTGTTTAACACCTGTAGATCCAACAATTTAGCAGGTGACTCCCTCTTCTGTAATACCATTGGTAAGCTATGGAATCTACTACCCACTGAACTCACAACTCTCCCCTCTCATTCACACTTCAAAAAGAAGCTCAAGCTTCATCTCATGACACACTGGCTATGTTCCTGTACTATCCCTGACTAACAGCTGTTTCTTCTCACTAATTACCACCTGCCTCAACTAGCCTTCCCTACGAGATCTGCTTATTATGTATCTTTGACTGAATTCTTCATCTATACACCTATATCTCATCATTGATTACTGCTCTGGCCATGCTTATTGGTAGTATAGCAGTTAACATTGCAAAAAAAAAAAAGAAAAAACAAAAACTGTTTTCCCCTATTCTATTCAAATCAGCTCTAATGTATACTATTTTCTATATTGTCTTTGTGTACAACTTATTGGTACTTCTTTCTTCACTGTATTTTGCAAATGTTCTTCTGTATACTTTTTTCAAGTTTGTACTTAATATGGGTTCTTATTGTATATTGTTTTATTGTATATTGCTTGTTGTGTTGCACATGGAGCTTTTCTCCCCGGGCCTCTACTGAAAATGGACATGTATCCAGCTAGACTAGCCTGGTCAACAAATGTAAAATAAAATAAAAATATAAAATAAAATAAAAAAATATATATATATAAATATATATATATATATATATATATATATATATATATATATATATATATATATACACACACAAACACACACACACACACACACACACACGCACACACACACACACACACACACACACAGACACACACACACACACACACACACACACACACACACACACACACACATATATATATATATATATATATGTGTGTGTGTATATGTGTATACATACATTTACCCTACTTTTGAATGACTGTGCTGCATGATATGTTTGAGAAAACAACACACATACAGCTCAGATGGCTTAGTGGTAATTTGCTGTGGCTATAGCGTGCAGAGTCCTGAGCTTGAATCTAACAAGGGCTGATTATTTTGTTCCTGGGCAGAATAAGGGCTGTTGGATACAGACTGATTAGTGATTTAAAAGAAAAGAAAAAAGGGGTGATAGGAAAGTGGTGAAAATGGGGGCACAAAGAGGGAAAGACAATAGGGAAAGTAGCTAGGGATGTGCAGGATAGGTGTAGGGAAGGTCCATAGCTGTCCATTTCTTCCACAGCAACAGCTGTGCATATATACTGAATTTGGGGGTAAATATGGACACTCAAACCCCTAAGAGAGGGGTGAGGACACCAATAATGCATTGTGAACTAATTAGACCAGATTACATGCATCCAGTGGACATGTTTGCAAAATGGACAGTTATGTATGGGGTGAAATTTTTTTAAGCTGAGAGTGGGATGTTGGGGAAGGATAGTAGGTATATTTGGGGAGGTAGGCTGGGTAGAAAGACAAGCAAGACAGACAAGACATACAGGAGAGGTATATGACACATGTGGGGGTAAACACCTTGGATGGGGAGGGATGTTTGGAAATTGGAAGCTCATGAGCCCCGAAATAGAAAAAGTGGGACTGAAGTCCCTACCCATGGCCAGTCACCACTGCACTTCACAGCCCCTAAGGTGTGCCGGGGGCTGAGCAGGAGGGGCAGGCTGACTCTCTAATTGTGCCACACAGCTCTCAAGCTGGCATAGCACATCACCAAACTCCCTTTGGACCACACTACACACCAATCCCCAGACCTGACTTTGGGTTACAGTATCCTGTCAGCACCTGTTCCCAGTGGGGGGGAATGAGCCCTATACCCTGAGGCAGTTCCACTTGAAGGTGGTGTAGGACCAGTGGACGAAGAGGTCCCGGGTGGGTCCCAGACGTGCGGGGTGCCTGGTGCCATGGCCAGATGAGGTGGGAGAGGTGGGTCCACTGGGACCAGCCTTCCCAAATGTGCTATGGTGTTGCAGTTTTAGAACATATGTGGGATAGCAATAGTCAACACAATCCATGATTAGTTATAATAGCATGCATAGATATTCCATTAACCCAAAACACCGGATTTTGGAACAGTTGCATAGCAAACAGAACACATGCACATATGGAACTGCAGTGGCCATTACAACAGCATGCAGGTTACACTGATAGCAACAGGCCACCAATGATAGTGTTTCAACATGGAACATTAATAAAAACACATTTCAATATTTGTTGAACAATAGGACATATGTCCCAACAGTAGGTTTGGTGTAAACATACCCATTGATTTGTGTGTTTAGATTATTGTTGCAGATATGGTGGGGGAGAGAGAGAGAGAGAGAGAGAGAGAGAGAGAGAGAGAGAGAGAGAGAGAGAGAAAGATGTCAATTAACAACTTATACATCCTTGCAGTATGAGGTCCTCTAACCCTTTTTCCTGTTTATGTCTTCCAGGCACAATGCCCCGGGAACATCTTCCCGCATACACACCCCTGGAAAATGATGTAATAATACAGTTCCTCATAGTCCATCATGCCAACATCTTCGGGTGCAGGGCCCAGGATCTGCAGGAAAGGACTGCCTTGTGGAATGAGCTCCTCCACAGGTTAAATGATGTTGGCCTGCACAACCACAATTATGAGTAGTTGCTGCATTGCAGCACAGATCTGATCTGCCACGCCAGTCAGCGTGCCACTTCAGTTATGAGGGACCAGCTAGCCACAGGTGGGGGTCATGCCATCCAGCCCCCGCTGACACATGCTGAGGAGCTCCTCACCAGCCTTGGGGCACCCACCCACCAGCCAAGCAAGCAAGCTGAAGACAGCATTGTGGAGGTATGTGCCGCCCACACAGTGGATGAGGAGTGTGCAGGTAAGGCCCCAGGCACATTAGTAGACCACTGTTGCTTATCCATCTTCATCTGTAAAGTATCTACATGCATATGTCAGATAAGATAGTTTGTTGCTGCAGTGTAGTAATGAACAGATGTGCGTAATCTCTAGTATTGTGGGTTTGTACTGTTGATGTGCTGAAATTCTGCTCCCACCCTGTACCAATGCCACAGGTGTGGCTACTGACATTACGTCTCACACACAACTATTTAGGTCCCTCTGGTATACAACTGGGGCAGCAGCCTGTAGCTGGTGAGTATGGAGTTCAGGTTTGCCAATACACTGGCCACGTCATGGCCATGATATTTGCCATGCACACATTTAACGCACCTACCCATATGGCATGCTGCGCATGTTCGCTTATTGTTGCTGTTAACTGCACTACATCACAGTGGTCACCATGGTGGCATATCTGAAGGGTATGCATGAGTCCTGCAATATACCTAACAACCTGTCAGTGCAAGATGTGTGGACAGAAATGAACATAATGGTAGGACAAATGGACAACAGTAGGGACATGTCTGAAGCATTACCCTTATACAGTGGCTACAGCAGTGTATACACAACTATTACAATGGCAACTGTACCTGATCTAAACAACGGCAAATTACAATACCACATTCCACACCTTTTGCAAACTGTAATTTGATCCTAACATGAACAATGAATGTGTAATCTGGAATCCTATGTTAGGACAACAAATATGGGGACTACATACCTTAACAAATACCGAAAGCATATGTGTGCACACACTCCAAATAATATATTGTGGAAGCAGCTTGTGAGTACTGACAGCATTCACTCTTCTAGAGTACACACCTTCCATCAAGTAAATGGCCTCAATGTCACACCAAGTAATGGTCTGCTGCCCAACACATATGTCCATGACATTTGCCCACTCACCTGCAACAGAAACAGCTGTGGCTTGCACACATCTTACAGACCATGAAATGGATCCCATATCAGAAAGGTAGCACTCAGGAGTGAGAAAAGTAGCCTTACCTCATCATTGCAAATACCATAGCAAACAGTGCTGACAGTCATGTATGTGTGTATGAAGTATGGGCAACATTAATATAGAAAATAAACAGATGCTCATCCAAGACAGATGACAACACATGTTACAAACTGGTCACAGAGTCTGCCCAGAAACATGCTGCAACACTGAGAGACTTGCAGGAATGTCTATCAAGTACTGCCTGTGCAGTACCTGTGTCGACAATCACCTAGAATCTGCATAAGTGTGGTCTATGGGTTAGGGTAATCAGACAGAAGAGTTGTTCCACAGGAAACATCATCCAGTGCTCTGTACAGGTAACATATGCATAACATCAAGTCTCCCAAAGGCATGTGTTGCAATGTGTAATGGTGTACTGAGACCAAGACTGAAACCTACAGACAGTATTCATAAAGATACATGTGGTGCACAAACAACACCTCGCTCCACCTCAGGCCCACCATCCCCATTTTTACCTTGCTGGTGCCAGTGTACATCTTTAGGTTTGCTGCTCATTAGCAGGAACTAGGCTGGTAGACGTGGCGTTCTGAATTTGGAACACTGCAAAATAACATTCATGAGTGGCCCATAGTTGTTAAGCATTTGCAATAAGGCTGAGGATGGGGAGGGGTATCATCCTGAAACACAACAGTGAACTGAAGCATACATCCAAAGCTCACTAAGAATGGCTGTATCTGAACACAGTCAAGGTCATGAATGGTGCCAGACATAACCCTGACTCCACAGCAATAGTGAAGGCACTGTGTGACCTCCAAGGGCTGTGCGCATGAGCTGACCTCGCAATCCGGCAGAGTTGGTGGCCATTTGTAGGGTGGAGTGACCAAATAATGACAAGTGAAGATGGTCCATGTTAGTATACCCCTTCCTGGAATAGTCACTGCTGTAGTTCACTTAACAAGTGCAGTAACAAACCATTGTGTTAAGGGTGTGCACACTTATGCACCCACATATTGTATGCATCTCATTCAGTATCTCCATGACTAACACATTTGGTTGATACTGCACTGGATTACACAAGTCATATGCCACTTATCAGGTCTGTCTAATGTTATCAAATACAGTATCGTGGCCCCATTGCATATCATAGAAGATGCTGGCATGTTAACAGTGGTGTGTATACTCCTCATATCCACATTAAGCTTTGAAGGTTGTCAGTGTAACTGGATTTTATTGCACATACATGCACTGCTGATGATGAGATCTGCAAATCAAAGGTCAGGCATTAATTATTGACATCAGTCCTCATATCATCCCAGTTATGTTTCAGACAAACACACAGGAGTTGTGAGCAACAGAGCAAAAATAACTGCCACTCATATCCACATTCAGCAGTGGTCTGTACACATTTGAGGTATGGTGCACAATAAATGCCAGTGTGCTGAACAGGTGCACAGCAATACCATGTACATGGATGCAGTGTGTTCCAGGGGAAGGGGCATCACCTACTAACTCAACTCATGCATCACAGAGATGTATATTGTTGGTAACAAGGATTAAGAATGGCTGCAATGGATGCTGTTGAGTGCCATATGTCATGCATCTTGACTGTTGGGTAATGAGAGGTCTGCGCAATATCTTTGTGCCACCTCACCTGTAATTGTGTGTGTGTGTGTGTGTGTGTGTGTGTGTGTGTGTGTGTGTGTGTGTGTGTGTGTGTGTGTGTGTGTGTGTGTGTGTGTGTGTGTGTGTGTGTGTGTGTGTGCGCGTGTGTGCAGAAGTAAGCAATAATGTACAGGTCTTAAATTACACTTTTGTTTGTGCCTCACAGGTGGCAAGGTGGGTCAGGGTCCCTCCTGCAGGCAAACAGATGTTAGTGTCCATACAGACTCTGACAATGATGACAGGCATGGTGAGGCACAGTCAGGGTTGTCAGGGGCTGAAGCTGTGCCATCAGTTGACATCCCACTTTCATCCACCCTATCCCCACACACAGTCACATTCGCTATACATATCCCATCACCAGTGGCCATAGATGAGGGACAGTTGGCAGGTGGTGGCATGGAACAGGACAGTGTGGGTACTATGGCAAGTGTGTCTGTGCACAGCAGCCATAGCCAGATGACCAGTGAGGTATCACGCAGGCAGATGTACAGGGGTACTTGTAGGAAGGCTGCTGGCCGTTATGTCCCTGGCAGAAGTGCCACAGCAGGTGTCACCGGATGCATCTTTCGGGCCATCATGAGAGCATAGGCATGTATGGAACATTACACCAGACAGAGTCTGAGGCTCCAGAGGGCTACTCATTCTGCTGTACTTGGCAACATCTGTGATCTTCCAGGTGCCCACTGTTATTTTGCAGAGGTCCTGGATATACGGTTGGGTGAGATGGTGGGAATCCTCGACCATGTGGTGCTTGTGTTAGAGCATGTAGTGGGAGTAGGGTGTCAGCCACGTGGACGTAGGTCAGCAACACCAACAGGTGGAGGTCTCCATACCAGTATCAGCACCAGCACTGCAGGGGGTGCTGTCCACATCACAATGCAGCAGGCTATGTGCATGTGGTCCTGGCCAGTCCCAACAGGGATGCAGATTGAGCGGACAATTGTCATCATCAGGGGAGAGTAGCTTATCTGGTCTTCTGCCTGGTAGTGCCCATGAAACCCCTGGCAGGCACAGTTTCCCATGTCTGTGGCCGGGCACAGTGAACTGCACACCCTGCCATGTACTGTCTGCTTGTCCAACAAACTGCTGTATAGGGAAGCCACATGGCAGAACTGTGTGCATACATACATACACATCACCAACACAGCTAGGGCACCTCCACACCTACACACACACCGTATCTGCACAGCCCATTTGATAAAGAACCCCCTAACACACACATGATGTCAACCAAGTGGCTCAGCCTAGGCCTCTGGCAACCCACAACACACCCTGTGCATATGATAATACCTGTACCACATCCCTGTCATCCATACCATCAATGCAGGGGCATGCTAATATGGTTCTGATGCACAGGGTGAATATACTAATGTTTAGAAATGTAATGCTGTTTAACGTGTTTTCAGCTGGCATGTTTAATGTTTACATTTCAGGGTGAATAGCTGTCCAGCCATAATGCATTTTAGCTGTTATTAACACTGACTGATTGTGGTCTCCATAATGTATTCTGTTTGTGTTGTAGGTGTCTATGTGTCAGCAGGTTGTTGGTCTGCTGTCCTTTCCTACAAGGAGTATGGCACTGTGGTGACTCATTGACTGTGTCATATCCCGGGTACAGCTGAACACAAGTATCAGGTCTGTATAACAGTTACTGCATGTGCCACATTTGGGCACACACCAAATGTTTGTGAATAACACACACTCACAGAGGTTTTGGTGTTATAGTGGTGGTGGAGATACTTCAAACATACAGCTCACACACCAAGAACACAATAGTTAGTACTGAGAGTCCAGCTTTGCATGCAGAGGTGTGTGGTTCCAGTGCTACAGTCTGCAATGTACTCTTACTTGGAAAATCACTGTTAAAAGTAGTAAAGTAATGATACAATACATGCAAGTGTGACTGCATATAACCTGGGATACTACCCATGTATAAAACACATACAAAGAGAAAAGATTATGGTACTAGCCATGTATTCTCATGTGTCCCATACATTATACTCACACCCCTTGCTACTGTAATGATAGCACATAGAAGCATGCTATGTACATGGGATTAAATACAGTTATTAAAGATGTCATTACCCTGCTATTTTATCAGACTGGAATGTGATCACTGGTTACCAGGGCTGAGCTATCCTTAGCAGGTGTAAGTATTGCTTAAATGTAAATGCTAAGCATATTTGCACACTGGTAAGCAAAGCCTACATGGTGTAAATGGCCATTCGTTTAACCGTATGTTACCACCACTTACTGCTGGGTAAACCCATGCAGACATGCTTAAAGCTGCTCAAAACTGCCAACTGCCTTAACCACTCTGTATCCAACAGTCCTTGTTCTGCCTAGCAACAAAATAAACAGGCCTTGCCGGACTTGAACCCAGGACCCAATACACTATAGTCACAGCAGTTAACCCTGAAGCCAAGAAGATGCTTGTTGCCTTTCAAACATATTATTCAGTAAACATACTGAATAGTAGTGAACAACTGCTTTGACTACTACAATTGTTTAGCACTTGTAAGTGAAAATGGTGTTGTATCAGTCATGTTCTTATATGTAAATATACACATATCAGATTAATATGGTGGAATACATCTGAGAAGGGATATACAACACACATGTTTACACATAAAAGGATATAGATATATGTTCATACAGATGTATATATATATATATATATATATATATATAAAAATATATATATATATATATATATATATATATATATATATATATATATATATATATATATATATATATTCAATAGCTATATGCAATAGCCCCATTATGTTCACCCTCGCTACGCTCAGGCTCTCTTCGCTCCCCTCCCTGCCCCTAATTACCTCCCGCCCCCAGTACCTCTAAATTTATAGTACTATAGCCACTCCCCCACTTTCTACATCCTATCTGCTTTCATTTGGGATAATTCCACCCACCCCCATTCTTCTACCTACATTTTAATAGCACCTATTAGCTTTCATCTGTCATTCTCCCATCCCGCTTCCAGTACCTTTACCTCACCACTCTATCTTCTAGTGTTGCATCACCAGATAAAACAGTTCCTTAACTCACTAGCTGAATCACAGATTATGATATACTCCTCTTTACTACCCCTCTTGTTCACACCATACCTCCTTAACTTATATGAAAACAAGTTTCTCACGGGATTTCAGGTCCCAAAATGCCATACTATCACCCCAGCTGTAAATCCTTCCACCTTCAACCATACGTACAGTACCAGATCCTATCCAACATCTTGTTGAGTCTATCAACATCTCAACCCCAAGCACATTAGCTCTAGATCCAAATACTACCACAAACTAATAAACAAATTCCTGAAGTTCATCATCAAGTATAGACTCAACCTAATACTTGGTGGTAATATTCACCCCAACCCTGGCCCACCCACTTCAGATACACATACCCCTCTACTTGCAATCTAAGCTACAAACCTACAATTAATAGGCCAACTAACTCTCTCCTAGCCTGCTATCTCAATATTAGAAGCATTAATAACAAGGTACATGAATTGTATGCACTTCTGGATGTCCACTCCCCTGAGATTCTCTATTTATCTGAAACCTGGTTAAAACCTAACACTAAAGACAATGAAGTGTTACCACCTGGGTACAACATACACAGGCTGGATCGTGCTTTGAGGAAGGGGGGTGGGGTAGCTGTACTCTATAAATCTGAGTTGAATGTCACCATAGATGTAATACAACCACCTCAGACTAATAACTCAGAGATTCTTGCCACCAAATTGCAACTTAATAAAAAAAAATGCATTAATATCATCTGTATGTACATTCCCCCAGGTAACAATATATCTACACTTGAAGATAGCCTGCACTGGCTATCATGTCAATACCCCCAAGAAACCCTACTACTTGGAGACTTTAACATAGACTCGGGCACCTGTTCCTCAGAATCCCCAACCACCCATAGTAACCTGCATGCATTTACACAAATTATATCCACCCCTACCAGGATAGGTAAACCCAACCAAAAAGAAAGCATATTTGACTGGGTTCTCATAAATAGTCACCCCCAACTGTACACCTCTGGTACCCTCCTTGATGGCCTAAGCGATTACCTTCTCACATATGTAATTAAGCAAACAACCATTAATTCCCAACAACCCTTACTCAGAAAGGTTAGAAACAATAAAAACTTTGACCCTGCCAAATGACAGCAAAAACTAAACTCATGTAATTGGTCTATTCTAAAACACCTCCCCTTAGAGGAAGCAGTAGCATACTTTAACAACAAATTCCTTGAGATCCTTGATTTGCATGCACCTGTTTGTTCAAAGAGAACCATGGCAAAAACTGTGCCATGGCTTTCTAAAGAGTCTAAATTCAAAATTACCCTTAGAAACAAAGCATGTGTTTTATGGCGTTCTTCTAAAGACCCTCAAGATCACATTAAATACAGGCAATCCAGGAACGAAACCATAAAATGAATTTTACAAGACAAAAAACAATACTAATGTAAATTACAGACAGTAAATCAAAATAACCCTCAGAAGTTTTGGGCAGGTTTAAATAATCTACTACATCCTGGACAAACTTCAACTCCAGTCCCTGCTGCTACTACTGATAAAACCCCTGAAGATGTTTCTGACAGTTTTAACCGATTCTTTACTGAGACAATTCAAGCCCTAACTAGCCAACTACCTCCTAGCTCCCCTGGTCCTGAAAGTAGCACCCCTAGAAACCTACTCGCATTCAGCTTCCAACCAGTCACCACTTCACTTATCCGTACCTTGATCAAAAAATTAAAACCCACTACACTTTCTGCTGATCAACTCCCTGCCAATTACCTACAAAAATCAGCTGATGCAATTGCTTACCCCGTCTCAATACTAATCAATCAAACCATAGTAGAAGCTAAAATTCCCACAATCTGGAAAATATCCTATGTAATCCTACTTCACAAAGGAGGCAGCTCTACTGAATTCTCCAATTATAGGCCAATAGCTATACTCTCTCCACTTGCAAAGATTATGGAAAAATGTATTCATAGACAACTCATGCATCACCTAATCCAGAATCACCTTATGGCAGACACTCAGCATGGCTTCCGTCCACATCACAGCACTACTTTAGCCCTCCTAGCCTTTACCAACACCATAAACCATAATCGCAACAATAATTATATATCCTCAGCCCTCTTCTTGGATCTTTCCAAGGCATTCAATATGGTTGATCACCAACTATTAATCCACAACCTGCAAACATTCTGTCTAGATAATAGAGCCCTTCAATGGTTTCAATCCTACCTGAATGGTCGACAGCAGGCTGTCCTCTGGCAGAACAAACTCTCTAACCTTCTACCTAACACCCTTGGAGTACCACAAGGATCTATACTAGCACCCTTGCTGTTCTCCATCTTCATTAACAACGTTTATACTGTCATCCCAAAAGTCAGCTGTATTCAATATGCTAATGACTCTACTCTGATTTGTTCAACAACATCTCCAGAAGAGTTATGGTCAGCTACCCAGACCACCATTAATACAATAGAAAACTGGATTTCTGAACATCATCTGATCCTAAATCCCAAAAAAACTAAAATGCTGTTATTTTCACCAACACGTAGGTCTACCGCTTTCACCTTTTCCATAAATTCAAATGATGGCACAATAATCTCCTCTGACCCCTCTACAAAACTATTAGGTGTCATCATAGACAATAATCTAAAATTCGACCTAGATGTTAACCAAACTATCAAAACCATCAATAAAAAACTAGGGTCACTTTACAGAATAAAAGCCTTCCTAACCCCTCCAGCTAAAATTGCCATAGCTCACTCTCACCTTCTTTCAACCCTTCTATATGCATCCCCTCTACTCTCGAAATTAAACAAGACTGCCCTTAACAAACTCTCAATTTGCTACAACCACATTGCCAGGTTTGCCACTGGGCTGTCTTTTAGGACACATCATTGCATCAATCTAAATAAGCTTGGGTGGCTTGAACTACCCAGCCTAATCCAGTATAACCAACTGATTATGGCCTATAAAATCCTCTATAATTCGGACAATACTCCTGCACTTAAAAATATTATCACCCCCTATAACAATCCTAGACCACTTCGATCCTCTAACAAGCTAATTATTCAGACTAGCAAAATTAATAACACAGCCCGTGACTCTCTCTTTGCAAACTCTGTAAGTAGATCCTGGAACTCTCTTCCATCTGATATTATCTTACTTTCCACCTTAGATCAATTTAAAACTAGACTCACACATTTGTCACTTAACTGGCTATGTCAATGTATCAAGTCTGACTAACTCTCTCTAGAATGTGTAAAAATCTGTTAACCAGTTTACTGTGTAATTTAATTTAATTTAATCCTGACTTGCGCTCAGGATTAATTCTAACCTGTGGAACTTGTTTAACTTGCTTACTGATGTAATCTCTGTAAATAGACTGTTTGTAATATGTAATGCTGGTGTTATGTAATGCTGTATATGCTTACCCTTGGAGCTTTTCTCCCCGGGCCCCCGCTGAAAATGGACATGCGTCCAGTCAGACTATCCCGGTCAACAAATGTAAAATAAATAAAATAAATAATATATATATATGTATATATATATATATATATATATATATATATATATATATATATATATATATATTAATATATATATCTATGTATATACACACATATTCATACACACATATATATCTATAACTATATATATATATTTGCATATATTTCGCCCTCTCTCTCTCTCTCTCTCTCTATATATATATATATATATATATATATATATATATATATATATATATATAAATATATGCAAATATATATATATATATATATATATATATATATATAAAACATTTGCCAATAACATGTAGCGGAGTCATACCTCAGCAACATAACTCTCTACCTTTTAGTGTAAGGGAACCTAATGTAGTAATATAGGTATTGCACTTATAAATGTAGAATGTTGCTACAGTGGCAGGGGTTGTGTCAACATACATGTTGTGAAGGAAGGTTCTTCTGCAACTGACATATACGCCATCAGTTACTGACAGACATCATAAAATCATCATAGTGAAGTACCACACAAATCACAGTAATGATCCTATGGAATACAGAAGGAATATGAGCAATAAACAGGGACAGTCTGAAACAATCTGGTCAGTCAGGAGGTATACACAGAATGCCATAGTTTAAGATATGTGGAATAAGCCTGACAAAGGGGATGTTTAAAGCCATGAAAATGGGGATATATCAGAAATACTGGACTAGTTAAGCTCACACAGTTGATGCATTCATACTCTCCTGTCTGTCATAACACATATTAACTGGAGGAGCAGAAATCCCAAGCAACATACTTCACACTAGTTAGTGACATACATCTTCACACCAGCCCACTGCTTTGCCAGAAATAGACATGTATGGTGGTCAGGCAACAGTACATCTGACAAATATCTGGACATAACATCAAACTAGGGTAAATACACTGTGCTGCTAGGCATGTCACCATGCACTGTCTACACTACAGGTAGACTGCCACAACACTAACCCAATTTACCTATGGGGGAATACACATGTAATTGCAAATATAGCAGGTGCTATAGGCATGTAACAGCATGGAGTAACAGACACCAGCGTAAAAGTGCATATCCACAACCGATCTCAACAAAGTCACCGTCACATAATGGTAAGTCTAAGTAATAGTACAGTCTATGGCCTGTGTGAACAAAAGTCATTATCATGTTTGCTACTCACACACTAACCCTACATATACTGGCCCAATTTCACAGTGTAGTCTGATGCCTGACTGTGGTATGAGACATGTCTCAGTCTGGCCTAAAAACATATAGACTGACAGGGTATCAGAAACTGCAGCAGAATGCACTGTCAAATAGAACAGGACCATGACAACTGACATCTACTCCAGTCTGTACGCAGGCCAAATAACATGATCACAATACACTGCTACATAATACAGACACTCTGTCAACAACCACCATAAGTACACAGATCGCACTACTGTATAGACTACCACAGAGTACCCAGGTTTTGTCCTCAACTATTAGGTCATATACATTACATCTGGCAGTCTGATATATCACTGGCTTGATATCAGGAATTATGTCAGTAAATAATGGTATACTGTACATACCTCTTACTGCATGACATATGAACAAAGGGTGACAAACACACACACACACACACACACACACACACACACACACACACACACACACACACACCAAAAAATAAATAAATAAAAAATAAAAAAACCATAAAGAAAACCTCGAAATAAGAAACAGGAAGACATGTCCTGTACACAGAAGGAACCTGAAGATAAACCAGGTATGAGAAAAATATCAGCATGTAATTGAATGTAGTACGTGGTCTGTAATAATTGGATAGATGATCATGAAAGATGCTTATGTGCCATCAGTACCTGCTGTAATGATGTCCTGTTGAACAAATGCTATGGACATAGTATCTGACTCTGTCTACAAAGGCCATACTTGTAAACTGTGCAGATCTACAAAGACTGTCCAGATTTAGTCATCATAGTGTGTGTTTTGCCCCTCCACACATCTATATTACTCCAGCAAACAACTGGAAATGGAAGTAATGCAGTAATGACAGACACATGCAAAATATATCCTGCTACAAATGTAATAAGTTTGTAATGGGAATATCTACGATCTGTCCCTGTATATATCCCCCACTAATGTTAGGCTTTGTCCACATGTGATGCATTAAGATGTAAATAGGTTGGGCCACAGCTGACGAGCTGGACACACCCCAGGAAAGGACAGCTCACATATGGCATCCACAAGAGTGTCTGTCAAACAGTCGTGTCTGTGCCAGCAGCCATAGCCAGATGACCTGCAAGGTCCCACACAGGCAGATGTAGAGGGGTGCTCATAGGAGGGCTGCTGGACATCATGTCCCTGGCAGATGTGCCACAGCAGGTATCACCAGATGCATGTTGTCTGCCGTAATGGAGGCACAGACATGTAAGGAATTCTATGCCATGGATAGTATAACGCTGCAGGGGGCTACTCTTCCTGCTGTATGTGATGACATCAGTGATTTTGCAGGTGCCCACTGTTATATTGCAGAGGTCATGGTTAGATGATTGGGTGAGATGATAGGAATCCTTGACTATGTGGTGTCTGTGGTGGAGCATGTGGTGGGTGTACGGCATTGGCCACATGGATGTAGGTCAGCAACACCAACAGGTGGAGGTCTACGTGGGTGTGAAACAACTCTCAGTCACTCATGGGGTGGCAGTACCAGCACCATTACTGCTGGGGGTGTGCTGTCCACACCACAATGTAGCAGGCCATGTGCATGTGGTCCTGGCTGGTCCCAAGAGGGAGGTGGATCAAACGGACAATTGCCATCATCAGGGTAGAGTACCCTATCTCTGCTTTTGCCTGGTAGTGACTGTGAGACCCCTGGCAGGCAACGTTCCCATGTCCTTGTCCAGAGACGATGAACTCTACACCCTGCCATGTACAGTGTGTAGCTGTCCAACATAGTCCTGTAAGGGAAGCCACATGGCAGAAATGTGTGCATACATACACACAAATATCACAAACACAGCTAGGGCACCTCCATACCTACACATAGCATTTCTGCACAGGCCAATTAACAGCCTAGGCCTCTGGCAAACCCACACCACACCCTGTGCATATGATGATACCTGTGCCGCATTCCTGTCATACATACCATCACTGCAGGGACAGGTTTGTATGGGACTGATGCACACGGTGCATGTCGTAATGTATAGATATGTAGGTTGCTTAGCATTGCTGTCTGCTTGAATTTGTTATGGGGACACACAGTGGTGTATGTACCGTAGTAGCCATGATGCAATATTGCTGCTAGTGCCAGTGCCTGAATGTACTCTGACATGCTGTATCTGGTTTGTGTTCCAGGTGTCTGTGTGTCTGCAGGCTGTGGCTGGCAGACAGTACCAATGTAGATTGCTGCCGACTGCACATAAGCTGCTTGTTTTTAATCCAGGTTACACAATGATATGTAACTTTACCAGGTTTGTAGGCATGTAGGACTGTGTGATGGACAATGTAGTCAGACATTGTGACCTGCGGTGCCAACCTTCTTTCACAGACAATTATCTGTCAGACAATTATCTGTCAGACATGTCACCACCAGCAGACCCATACATGTTGAACAGGTAGGTCAGTCTACAGCTCATCTGTGTTACTGCCTGTGACAGATGCCCATTTGTGCACCTGTTGACCCTCCTTTATCAATCAGTGTCACTTGTGGGTGATATATTTGGGGAGGACATGCATGGCTCTGTGTATGACAGGGTTGTGATATGCATTCTGCAGTTCACAGGATGATACTGGTGCAGGTACCAGGGTATCTGTAGCATAGACACTCAACATACTGACACAGGGGATGTGTAGACAGTTACAGAAATACAACTGGCAATGGACAGAGTCATACAGCAACACCTCTACTGTACTGTGGTATATAGCTACAGACAAAAGACATGTTGCAATTACCTGGACTGCATGCTACACATCCCAGTACACTTTACAACAAGTGACATTGTGTCAGCCTGTTTGCATAGTGATATGACCCACCAGGAATGGCAACTGCAGTTATGTCTTGCTCCCACAAACCTGGATATTTCACAGGGTGACTCACTTCATATCACCATGTAGTTCCATCTTATGTACTATTTAACAGCAGTGTGTGTGCATGTTCAGTAACTGTGTCCTAATTGGCAACAATATCACATGCATGGCCATTGTTGGGGGACACAGACCACATATGGGTTGAGATGTACAAAATATTCTGTAGACACCTGTAAACATGAGTGCAATGGCCTGTGGAATCATGCCACATGCTGCATAGCAGGCAGGTGCCAGTAACATTTCACAGAAAGTGATGGCATCAGCAGACAGCATGATGCATGGATGGGACACACATACCAGTGGTATACCCACAGTGGACATGATTCCAAACCTCAACACACACACACACACACACACACACACACACACACACACACACACACACACACACACACACACACACACACACACACACACACACTCACACACACACACAGTTGCCATTCATGGGTGCTGGACCCTAACTATCTAGTTACCTGTAGTACAGTATTGCACAGGTAGTACACACCCTACAGAGTATGCTGAGCTACCCATGGTCTGACATAGCTCACAAACTGGGTGTCACCACAAAGGCTGGTACACAGCGGGTATGGGTACCATCAATCCCTGTGATGCCAGCAAATATGTCATTGTTGAAACACCCATATAGACACATATACTTATATCTCTCTCTGAGACACACACACAGTTGCCAGTGCTGACATCAGAACCCTGCCTAAGTACTTATACTATAGTGCTAAATGTATATACTAAATGTGTTTCTAATAGTATTTTAACTTTATAATTTATTCTTTGTAGTCAAGTGTTTTAAGGATTTTTATTTAAAACATTGTTATTCATACATATTTATTCATCAAACATTGTAACATTAAATGTGTTTTAATTGTGGCAACACAGAGAGATACAACAAGAAAAGTTTTTGGTTTAAAACTGAATTAACCTTTCAATTAATTCATTAACCTAATCAATGTAATTAAGTGAATGGTATAAAAGCACTAGTAGTTTGAAGAGCCCACAATCGAGGAAGTGATTTTTAAAACGAAAACGTATGGTGGAGCGTTAATGTGCTGTGTTTCTATGGAATAAAGTGAACTGAAATGTGCTGAGCCATACGTGTTTTTTTTCACAATTTTCTAAGCTTGCCCTGCTCAGGACTTTATCGTTTTGCCTGAAAAGCTGCTTCATTTTGTGGATTATAGTATTATGCAGTTACACTATGCAGCACAATGCCTCCTTGGCTCACTATGGTCTGAAGTTACCTCATGACATCACATAGACTTTGGTAGTGTTGCAGAGAAGATGCAGAATGTTGCATTCCTATCTCACAACTACAAATTATGAACAAAAATGAGAACATTGTGTGTGTTGACATTCCCCCAGGGGGTACACAGACACCTTAGCATACCTCTTATATTGGTTATCCAGTAACTACTCCCTTGAAACAATTCTTCCTGGGGATGTCAACATTCATTGGTACACTTGCTCTTGTGGAACCCCCACAACACACATTAACCTATATGGATATGGTCAAATCATGAGCTCCAGCACCAGGACAGGGAAACACATTAACAAGGAAAGTACACTACACCAGATACTCTTCCTTACCCATCTCCAGTACTATACATCAGCCACTTTGTCTTATGGACCTAAGTGACCACTGTCACACCTATGTGATCATGCTCACAGTAGACTGCTCCTACCAACCCACCTATGAACATTAAGACATAACATTGATAGTATGTTCATCAAGTGTCACGTTTCACTTTAGCCATGCAACTGGTCAGTAATAAACAGTCTCACCATGGATGCATCAGTGGGAGACTGTAACACCGGATTCCTTGCTATTCTTACATGACATGCTCCCATCTGCTCTATTAGAACCAAGGTTAATATTGACCCACAGTTTTTGAAAGATACCTACAGTAACATTCAGTCAGACACAATACATGGGCCACCTACCAAACTACAACAGGCCCACTTGCTGAACTCAGATCTGCATGGCTATTGCATGACACTACAAGATCCACAACCATAGACACAATTGACCACTACTACCATGTAGTACAGAATCACAGCAACAACCCCTGAAGGTTCTGTGCAGGAATGAACAAACAACTCCACCCAGGCCAAAATGCAACTTCACCCCACTCAGCTTCCCAACAGACACACCCAGAAGACTGTTTTCCACTGTTGTGCAAACACATGTACAGTGGAGAAAGCGTACTGGCTATCCGTAAAAATGTTTACACATTTACCCTTTGCTAAGGTACATGCCCGTGTTAGGGCAATCAATTCTGTGCTTGTGCAGATAAATTGTGCGGTAAGGATTTTGCTTCTATAACCACAGTATCAGAGACTACTGAATATCCTACTAGGTTCTGTCCTGCAGGACCCCTCTTGCACGAGCCATCTACGTAGTCTGTCACCTCGGCATCATCCAAGGGAACATCTGTGAGGTCTTTTCTAGGTAATGTCTTTTGCTCGATTACCTGCAGGCAGCGGTGCGGTGTGCCGTCTGCAGGAGTTGGGAGCAGAGTAGAAGGGTTCAAAGTTGTACATCATTCAATTGTCATATGAGGTTGGCTCAACAATATAGTCATGCAGGAAAGATGCCTAGCAGGGGAAAGATATGTCACTTTTTCTTGCAGTAAAATGATCACGACTGCATGGGGTACCCTCAAAGTGAGAGGGTGGAACAAGATCACTGAGGCTGAAGCCTGTACTGCCATCGCTGCTGCGACTACTACTTGTACACAGTGGGGTAAGGACCGTGCTACTGGGTCCAGTTGTTATGAATAGTAAGCAATGGGGCGTTGCTTATCCCCATGCTGTTGTGTTAGTACTGATGTCATATAACCCTGCTTGCAATCTACAGTCTGGAAAAAAACATTTATGATAGTTTGGCAGTCCCAGGACTAATGAGGATGCTATTAATTGCTTTAGTTTACAAAAGGCAGATTCTGCCTCTGGTGTCCATTGTAACAAATCCTGCGCTGCCATAGGCATCTTATATATGAGGTCAGTTAAAGGTGCAGATTCCAAGGCATAGTTTGGAATCCAGCTTCCACAGAAATTAGTTGTACCCAGGAAGGACATAATTTCCTTCTTGGTAGTGGGTTTTGGTGCTTGCAAAATTGCTACTTTTCTGTCCTCATCTAATGTTCTACCTTCCTTGGATATTACATATCCTAGGTATTTAACCTGTTTTTTTCCAGAGCTGCAGTTTGTCTTTGTTTACCTTATGTCCCTCATCAGCTAAAAATCGTAGAAGTGCTATAGTATCTTCCCTACAATCCTGCAGGGTGGGGGCCACCAACAAAATGTCATCAACATAAAGTAAAACCTGACTACCTTTCGGTGGGTTGAATCCCGCCAAGTTGCTTGCCATTTCTTGTGAGAATATCATTGGACTTTCACAATATCCCTATGGTAGGCGCGTATATGTGTATCTTTTTCCCTGAAATGTAAATGCAAACCAATACTGGCTATCAGGGTGTATCGGTATCAAAAATAATGCATTGCTAATGTCTACCACAGAAAAATACTTGTGTTGAGGTTTTAAATCATTTAACAGGGTGTGTGGATCTGGCACTATGGGTGTCCTTGGTATTACTGCATCATTTACTGCTTGTAAATCCTGGACCATACGCCATTCTCCATTGGCTTTTTTAACTGGAAATAAGGGTGTGTTACATGGTGAATTGGGAGAGTCCACTAGTATTCCTCCTTTAAGTAATGCTACTGTAATAGGCTTTATCCCTGCCTCTGCATCTTTTCTTGAGGGATACTGTCTCTTTTGTGGTCTGAATGCTGACTTTGGTGTGATAGTAACTGGTCCCACTGTACGAATGAGTCCTACATCTGATTTTCCTGTCGACCAGAGAGGCTCTGGTATATCTCGCAAGGCATTTTCTTCCTCCTTTAGTAGGAGTGTCCATCAGCTGTCTTCGCAAGAATGTAAGTGCACAGCTGGGTTGGTCTGAGTTACCCAATTCAATTTTTCACTTGTATTCCCTGTCCTGACAGTTCCAGTTCTGTTTGTTTCTCCCATGTCATGGCTTTCTCCCCTAGGTCTACCCATTTTATATTTTTATTTTTGGTTAAGCTAACATGGTAATCGATTAGATTTATAAAGTGCAAAAAACTCCTGGGGCAGTGAACAGCTGGCTACAATATTCCCTTCTGCATCCCAGTACAAATTACGCAATACCAATTTATTCGTACGATTTTTAAGTAATTCTTTCTCATATTCCTTATCAGGTCCTGGTGTGCTACAAAATACAGAGTACAGAGCAACAAGTGTTGCTTATCAATGTCAAGGGTGGGAAACTTGCTGCTGGCTACATTCATCAGTTCCTTGGTCACAGTCCCTGGACCAGTCGTAACCAAGTCCTGGCTGTAGCAATAAAACATTTCACACCCAGACTGCACCACAAAGGTGTTAGTTTGTCGCTGTGCTTCCATACCCTGCATGGTTGGGACTACTGCTATACCAAATAACTGCATGAGATCCCTGCCCAAGAGATTTACTGGGCATTTTGCAGAAACTACAATTTTGCTTTTCTGTGTCAATCCTGAAACTGGATCAGTTATTGCAATGTTACGGGAGAGAGGCTCCCGATACAGCTGTCCATCAGCTGCTTTGACCAGTATGTAATCAGGTGACTCTGAGTTTTCTGGTAATTTGGAGGGGTGTATCAGGGTCCGTGATGCCCCTGAGTCACACAAAAATTTGACCTCCCTCTCTTCCACCAAGAGTGTAACTTCTGGTTTCATGTCTGCTAAATAGAGCTCCAAGCTCAATAAAGCTAGGTCTAATATTTCGTCTTCTTCATTGTCGCTAACTTCCTGAACTTCCTCTACTCCCTCTTTTACATTCTCAGTTGTCCTTTCTCTACTGGCCCCTTCTACTGATTTTTTACTATTATATAGACAGTCCTCACCTTCCTTGTCTTCCGTTGTTGCCTTCTTATTTTTCCTGCAATCCATTGCCAAATGTCCCTTTTTGCCACATTTAAAACATTCTCCCCTTTTCTTACGCCCTTCAAAGTCCTCTGATTGCTGATCAGATGGCTTGTTTACCTGTGCGTTTTTCTTGCCCTTTTTCCCAGACTGTACTACTTAAACTTCTGTTCCTTCTTCTACAGAAAATACTTGAGCCTTCTTTTTCTTTTTGCTATTAAAATGCCTTTTGGCATGCCTAGCATATTCAAGTAATGATTGTAACCTGCTTGTATGATGGTCTACCATGTGTTTTGTAATGAAACTGCTTATAGGCATACTACTGCCTTTTAAAAATGCATTCTTTAACTGCTGATCATATGGGGAATCTTGTGTTTGATCTTCGGGAACCTGCATTCCACAATGGTTATTATAACATTCTAGCAATCTGACATAGTATCGATCAATTGTTTCACCTTCTTGTTGGATGCACTGATTAATGCAAGTCCAGTCTGCCTTCGGTTTCCATTTTTCAGAGATGCGGTCTGTAATACCTTTTACTCTAGTGTCTAACACTGTGCTGCTATGTGGGAGGGGTCTTTGTGCAGCGTCACGAGGATTCCAGTTGCCACAAATAATGTACCAATCTGTCCCCACAATCTGTCTAACTACCTTTTCTATTTCTTCTCCATTTAATTTATAACTTAACCTCATTCCTTGTAAGTCTTCTGAGAATTTTCTGAAATTAATCTTTGGATGGGGAATTCCCTCAGTGGCTTTCCGGATATCTTCCGGAGTCCAAGGTCTATATACTAGAATGGTTGGATCCTGATTGTCCTGACCTGCCTGAGGATTGGGTAGCTCTATAAGTGGGCATATTTCTTCCTCTGAATTACTTGCCTTTGTTCGGGACCTGGTCTCGATGGGATCTCTGATTTTAGTTAGTTTCAGTTTTATAATGTCTCTGTCTCCAGTGACCACAGGATATAGTGGGGGTGGACTGACCTGTTCACTCACTTCATATTCTGGTAAGGGAGGTGGAGGTGCTGATGCTATCACTAAGTTGTTATCCTCCCTATCTAAAAACATTGCTTTTGAATCTTTGTTCTTTTGGTCCCTACGGTTTACTTCCTCCAGCCACCTGTGTGCCTGAGGAATTCCTAACTGTTGTTGCTTTTTTTACCTGACCCTTAGAATCATTTTTGAGTTGTTTAATAAGTTTGATAAGTGAGGATATTTCTAATTTTCCGACGAATTCATACTTATTAACCCATTTTCAAAAATATCTAATATTATCGGCGCGCTGCGACTGCATATATTTTGCATCTTCCATTAACGGCGGGTTTTGGGTTGTTTTTGTGCAATTATTACCCATTTTGTTTTTGTTACATAACTTCTCTAGTTTTAACGTGTACCACGGATTTTGTTATAGTCTCTTTAGAATGACTGCCTAAAGTCTACTACTCTGTTCCACCTGATCTATGACAAGACAATACCTTTTTTTTTTTATCCCTGACTGTAAGAAAAATACAATCTGACAAAAATCAATACATATCCAGTCCCTGATCACGAAACAGAAAAAAGTAGATTCACCTTACCTGAGCCCACATGATTGATCACCAGTTCGCGGGAAACCCGTCCTTCAGTCACAAATCAGAAAGTGGCTGGCCTCTTTTGACGACAATTCAGTCGGAGGAATTTACATATAAGAAGAACCGATTTGGTTTCTTCCCCATATGGTTTCAGCCACCTGACCATCTGATCTGAGGTGAAGAGAGGGTTCCGGTCCAAAGGACCAATCTGTAAAAGAAAAGCTTCAAAGACCAATGCACGTTAGGTTCAAGCAAGGCACCCTTTATTACTTGCAGTAAGGAGACAAAGCATGTAGGTACAAGATTTGTCTGATTTTCGGAGTTCAGTATATTCTTATACAGTTCTCTTCATGTCACACAGAAAATGTTACTAATCTACTGCTGACATAGTCGGACACAGCTTTCTGTATGTTACACAGAAAATGTTACCAGACTTATTGCTGACATGGTCAGATTATTGCTGTCTTGCAAAAACATTCGAGAAAAACAACCTGGCGTTGGGCTTATTTTAGCCCTCCTTGGTTCTTCATTTCTTCAATTGTACAGTTCTAATACGTGTTACATTTTGTCTAGATTCAAGGTACATTTTTAGCTTTGGTACAAGTAATGCTGACTATGGTTTAAGCTTTCAAACATCTATTGTTTTCTTTATCAAGGCTTCTAGCAGCTGCACATTTTCACATAGCATAAGCAGAATAAAATGTCTCTTATCAAGTTTCTAGTAGCTGCACATATTTTCATTGCATAAGCAGAATAAAGTGTCTCTTATTAAAGTTTCTAGTAGCTGTGCAGATTCATACAACATAAACAGAATAAATGTATTAACCCTTTTAAGCCTTGAATGCACTAAGCATGCATATTGCTATTATGCATTTTTCTAACAACCCAGCCCCTCTGCCAGCAACTCTGTACCTCCATCTGCAAAAAAAATAAAAAAAATAAATAAAGCATCTTGCTGTCATGCAAATTGCAAACTTCTAGCTATCAATCTATCTCCATCCAATTATCGATCTACCAGTCAAATGCTCAATCCCCATGGTAACAACTGCCTCACTTAAAAGAATATTCGGCCAATAAAACTGCAATACCAGAGCTTTCAAATCCTCCACATTCTACCAATAAAGTTAACAATCTACAAAGTAAGACATAAAATTCTTACACTCGAACCATTCTAAATATAAAATTAAAATTCAGCTAGCTTACCAGAAGCCTAAACCAATGGCCTCAGTATCCCCATTATCTTATACAGCTTGCCTCCCATCCATAAAACCCGTCAGAAAGCTTACAGTGATGCTGATACATACCTCTTAAGATCTTAGTACAAGATACCTGGACAAAACCTAAAATGAGGGGAGGGGGGCAAAGGCCCAAAGAGAGACAGATTTCAAACATTGCTGTTATAAACTTAGCAAGTTGCTGGAATAAAGGAATTGCATTAGCATGCATTTATCTAAAGAATATGAGGTCTGAAACTCAAATGTATGTCATTATTTAGTGACTTCAATCCTCAGTGATTTGCCAGAAAGCCCCCGATTTTGTATGGAACAGACCAAAGATATAAGGCAAATCTAGATTTTCTGTGAAAATTTTAATTGAGAAGTATGTGCAGAAACCTGCCACACTAAGACATCTGCACCACATTAAACCTTTCTGAATCTCAGGGAATATCATAACTCATTACATCTGCGTGACACCTCCAGGTGCATCTGGAGTTGCCTCCTATTGACGCCCCTGTGTGTCAGCTATTGTTTCATCTTTGCATCTACAATTCCAACCATATGTACCAGTTTCTTTAAAGGATTTCATTTGAAAGCTTACAAAATGCATTACTACTGACCTCTGTCTAATACAGGTAAAGAGATATTAACTATAATTGTTATGAAATAAATTTATATAGATATAATTTTCACATTTTTCTAAAAATCTCAACAACCAAGTAACACTGACAGAACTTCTTTGCCTCACATGAAATCTCTCAACTAGACGAGTAAAATTCAGCTGATAGTATGCTTGTAACTTGAACGGTAGCTGAAATATTGTAAGTTGTTTACAAAGTATTACAACCATAATAGTTACTGCATTTACTGTGACTTATAAACTGCGGTTTTAAGACCTAGAACCTAAAAGTTGCTACCACTATAACAGTTTGTGCTGAAGTGTTGGCCGCTTACACTTCTTTTGTAACCCCTATGGTTCCAGAGATATGAACCCCTGTTTGAAATGAGGACAATTTAATTATATCAAACAGCTTAGGCTCATCCCATTGGAAGTTACAGTTCAAACTTCCTGAACTCTATTAGAGAAAATTAAAATTTTAAGTGCCCAAACCTGAAGCATCACTGCTTTGCACTGCATTATTTACTCAGGAAACCCTGCACTACAGAAGCAAATGGCTTTCAAAATATTAACTGATCCGATTTGTATGAATAGCTGCTATACTGCTTAAAAACAACGACTTGGGTACTGGCTCTCATAATCCCAAGATATATCAGCAGGCCATACAAGGGTAAACACATGTATATAAGCGGATTCATCTTGTAAGCTTTGGTTCTGCCAATCTAAATAGTACTTGATCGGGCACCTATGAGTACCCACGAGTAGTACCTATGACCAACTAAATCAAACAGAGCAAACAAGTCTGGTTTGAGAGGTTAGCATTACCACAATAATTATACTAAATTCCATTCTGCTGCTTCCCATTTTACTGTCAGTGTAACTGCATGCTTTACCATAGATTTACTTTCTTCTCAGGAAGACCAGCAAGTCAGCATTACCTTTTAGTTTACTGCCGTAACTAATGAAGCTTGCAGAATTTTTACAAGTGCATTTCCCCTTTCCATTCCAAGGTAACAACAAAACATTGCCGTTACTAGAACACGCAGTAACAACAGCATATCCAGTTAAATTTTGCATTCTCTCCCCTCATTCTTCATTCACTCTCCACCTTCCTTGACCTTCTCTAAAGCATCGCCTCCCCAAAAGCCTACACTCACTTACCACCCCTCCAAACTGCGTTGCATTGCTGAAATTAAAAGGGCCGAAGTTACTGTTAACAACTCTATTAAGCTCTTTATATTTTATAAGATCTTCTTAATGAACCGCAAATGTGTTGCATGAAGCCTGATTGCACATGTCTGGTCTGGAACTGCTATGCCTAAGCCCGCGAACATCCTCTAAACTGTCATAGCACAACTGGCTGCCAGCATGCCATTAACAGCCAGAACATTTCTTTCCCTGCTAATATTACAAAAAAAAAAAAAAAAACTACCTCCCTGCTACAAGAAATACCACAGTCAGTTCACCACGAGGACATCAGCAGTGCCATGCTTAAAGTAAGACCACATATGCACCAACCCCTACACCGACGATAGAGTTACCACAGGGAAGCCTCACACAGAGCCTGAAGCCCACGAAAAAGAAGTGTGGTTCTCTCAACCACCCCGACTGCCAAAATTCCGTACCAACGCCCTCACCTCCAATGCAAAACTGAACCTCCCCCATGAGCCGAAAAACAAATAACTCAGTAACCAGCTGAATGACCCAAATTAGAACACTGACTAGCTACCCAGGCCACCGATTGCAAAAACATCTATCATTCCTATATACATTCCTACCTACCTCCATATGTATGCACATACATTATTCTCTCTCTCTTTTTTTTTTTTTTTACAGTTTCCACAAGGTGACAGCTCCAACCACCTGTCTTCTCAAGCATTTCCAAAGCAAAACTATACAGCTCTCTATCCCCTAGCTAACACCTACCCCAGCCCACCTGCCACCATCCAGTGCCCGAGGCCTACCTTTCATCCTGTTAAACCTACAGGTCATCATGGGCATACCCTGCCTTAGCAAGTTCACACCAAAATGTGATTGCTTATCCAGCTGCACTTGTCTAAATCTCTTAAGCCCCTCCCCATCCTTATCTCATTTCCTCTCAACTATCCCTGCATCCACTTAACCTTTTCACCTCCCCCACCCACTTAGCTTTCACTAATATCCAACTAACCCCACATGAAGATGTCCCGGAACAACTTAGTTTGTTGCCAAACTTCATTTACTGTGACAGACAGTCTTTACATCAATGCTATACTATATTATTCTGCATCCAAGCCCAAAAAGATATTTTTCTCTGATGTATCACAAACAAGTTTTCATATCTTGGAAAATGTACAACCTACATCTATTTTGTAAATTTACTTTTGTTAGCCAGACATAGGCATTCATATGACAGCAAAAAGTTCCTCTTTGTGTGCCTCATTACTGAGATATTTACAGAAATATGAAGAATTATGTTTATTTGTATAATTAACAACATAAATAACCATGAATTTCTCTCAGGACGTCTAGCTAGAGTCCATATATCAATGACAGTTTTCTTCAGCATCATTTAAGGTTTTGTCTCATGTCATTCAATAGTTTGTAAGTTACTCAGTTGTAGAAATATTAAGTATGTATGGAAATATTTAATATTTTCATAATTGCTAGCAGATAACTACCAATATCACCAGTACATTGTACTGTAATTGTACATTGACAATGCACTTTTCATTACCCCCACCAGGGTATTTCAGACCATGTCTCTCAATAGCACAAAGGTCTTTCAGTTATTAAAATATCAATAATAAGGGGAAAAACAGAGGTTATTTTTTGTACTGCAGGATATGTGAAATTGACAATCTTAGTATCATTTTGTTAAATACACCTTGCACTTTATAATACATTTTACTATTAATTTGTGACTCATTTAGTTAATGAAGACAGACCCCCAAAAAGTACCTGGATACCATAAGGAGCTATGGGTAATAACTGGAAGAATACAAATGTGTTATAGGTTTGAATGAGTTAACTAACCCCAACCAGCAATGCTTAACACTCCAGGAAAAAAATTGCTGTAGAACAAAATTTAAAATGCAACAAAGTGTAATATAGGATAAAATAATCAAAAAGTAATGACAATAACCAAACCTTAAATGAAGAAACTCAAAAAATCAATGCAGTCAAAGAGCAGGCTTAAATTCGCTTAGCTCAGACATTTTCATGTATTTGCTGGTTTTCTCCTCCCCTTCACTGACCAGTATACGATAATATTCCAGTTAATGAATTATAGCTTGTTTGGAACCTCTGCACTGACAGCAGCAATGCAGGGCTGTAGAAAAAGTTTCATGCATGGCACAGAACGTACAGAAACCAATAGACATTGTCTTGTCAAAGTAATATTTCCACTGACAATAAAATCCCAAAAGGGTCAGTCTTGTTTCCTGAGTGAGAAAAGCCTGAAGGCTGACTGAATATCTAATTTACCAAGTGAAGGATCAGAATAGTCTCTAATAGCATTTGCTGTTTGATCTAAGAATGTGTGATGCACACAGGCTTCCTGCTAATTGACATAATCTTTAACTGACCCCCCCCCCCCACCCCCATTGGACAAGGCAGCTGATGAATAAGATGGAAATCACCTTCCTTCTTTTTCTGGACCAACCCAGTGAAAGAAATTCTACAATATTCTGGAAGAAATTCTAAAATATTCTCAGGGAGGATAATCAAAGGGGCCCACCAACCTGACATTGGCTAGTTCAGCTGAAATAAGCTTGTTAACCTCTTCCTCCCTCCCTTTTACAGAAGGTAGGTTCCTCATACTGAGAATCAACAGTGGCAGATAATCTAGTAGTGAAACCCAACATAAATTCCTCTGTTTTCCTCATTCATCATCCAATATGTTGGGAAGAACTTCATTTGAAGAATGGTCACCCTCAATATTGATAGATGTTCTTTTCTCGTTGATTGAAGAGTTCCCCTGTCCTTACACAGCTTCCAAATCCAAGAAAAATTCCCATACTTCTAATATTATCATTACCCGCCATGACTTTAATGCCTGAAGTGCCAATGAACTTGTCAAAAATCAAATTTGTTAATGTTGATTGAAATAGTAAACTAAATGCTGACCTAAATAGTGTTATAGACAGTATCTAAATTGAGAATCATTATTAATATAATCCCACTGCTCTGCCTAATTAATACTAGGTATAGTCATTCCCTCTTTTTACTTTTATAATTGGACTCTGCCTAATTAGCAGTAGGTATAGTTGTCCCCTCCCTTTAGTTTTATAATTGTGCTCTGCCTAATTAGCAGTAGGTATAGTTGTCCCCTCCCTTTAGTTTTATAATTGTGCTCTGCCTAATTAGCAGTAGGTCTAGTCATTCCCTACTTTTACTTTTATAATTGGAAATACATTCCAAAGACATATGTCTGGAGCATTTCTCCCCAGACCTCCACTGAAAACAGGCTCTGTGGAGCCTAGTTGGACTTTCCTGGTCAACAAATGTTGAATAAAATAAATAAATAAAAATAAAATTGGGGTCTGCCTACTTAACGCTAGGTCTAGTCATTCCCTCCCTTTACCTTTATAATTCTGCTCTGCCTAATTAGTGCTAAGTATAGGCACTTCTTCCCTTTACCTTTACAATTGGGCATATCCTCCTGGCAGAGTATATGTTTCTTGGTGTCATACTAACATTGAGTAAAGTAATATTATAACTTGTACTAACAGTAACTAGTCTGCAGTTTTGATGCCGGTAATTATTATAACATGACTGGCTGCATTAATTTGCTATAATCAGGGTCTGACCCATAGAGACAAGGAATACAAAATCTGTAGGTTAAACTATATTGGAATAACCTGAAAGACACATAAATTGTGCAATTGGATGTTCCTATCCTTCTGAATACTGTACATATTAAATGTAAGGTCTATTAGTATGCTTTTTTACGTCAATTAAAACTGCTCACATCCTGTTTGATAGAACTGATGTATCTCTCTCCAATAATAATGAACAAGTGTCATAAAAATATGATTAACTTCAGGAATAATCAGACACAAATGGTAATGCTTTTAAATTATCAATATTCCTACATGGCCATTTGCCAGCATAAGAGACATTGTTGAGTAGATTTCTGAAGCAAAGAATTCCATAGCTGTCATTGTAGTTATTAACTATAGGCTATAGCACACTGCCTATCTAGATGAGTCATCAGCGTAGAGGAAGTAAACAAGGTATAATTTGAAAGAAATAAGTATGACATAGAATATCAGATACAGTCCCAAAATTTAAAGTTAGCTAGAAGGAGTATTTGTGAAGGTTTTAACACTGCCATGCCACTTGAAGGAATTTATTACTCGCATGCTCCCATACTTACTTATGAATACGAGAAGCTTGTGTTGCTCCTATGAAAAAAATTCCTTGCAGGAAGCATAAGCATCTGTAACAGCTTTTGCTCCTTCTCTCACTCAGATAATAAGCAAAGCTATGCAGCCTAGTTACTGTCCAGAGACAAACTATCCACATTTCCTAAATCTTATCATATAGAAAAAATCTACAAAGTGAGTGCCAATACAAAAAAAATTTAACAGAATTGGTAATGCCACCATATTCAACAGTAACCAACAAGATCTTTACAGTATCAATAAAACTCTTGAGATAAAAAGTGCCCTGTGATAAGCAACTAAACAAGTGCAGCATGAACTCACACAATTAAATCAACCATGCCAATGACAAACACACCTAATACACAAAATCACCCCACATTCACCCTGTCACAACAATAACTCTGCTTACATTTTTTTAAGAAAGTTTTCTAACACTTATGAAATAAAATAACTATTACAGAACCACTGCAATAAACATCACTGATGAAAACTGTGTCAGAATATTACAGATGTAAATAATGGGTTTAAATTTCACAAGACACTGCTGCCAATAAACCTCTGTGAATCCATTCATACTTACAACATGTCTAATGGTCACACATTGAACACTAACCTGCTACTAGCAACACACCACTGAATATAAATAATATTTATTAAAAAATTACTACATATAGTGGTGAACCAAGGATCCTCCCTCCAAAACGAGAGGAAGCATAAACGCATCACTCAAGGTAGCACCAACTTAATTTTTTTTAACTTACCAGCTTGGTCGCTGGCAGGCAGGCAGCTTCAGTTTGTTAACTACAGAAAATGATGTTAAAAACTGCAAATAACCATGGCTACTTTTGGTGTGCGCACAGCTGAGCTGACCACTGAAGTGACAATCTTTGCCCTGAAAAAGCATAAATAGTTCCTAAAAGCTGCGCCTAAGGAGGTCAGCTCGGCATGCGACAAGATGCTTGCTAGCAAATGTCTCTTATGTCCTCACATTTCAAACAAATGTTGATATCTCTTAAGTCATAAGGGCTACAAAAGGAGTATAAATTGAAAATGTTTCAGCACAAGCAAATCTTTACAGTGGTAGTGTTTATTAGATTCTAGGTCTTAAATGAGATTTTGTAAGTCATAATAAATATTAAGTTTGTAATATTTTGTACACAGTTTACAGTGTCTCAGCAACCATTCACACTGCACTCACACACTGTCAGCAGTATGCTGTTTGCCGATCTGTCTCATTATGAAGCTATGCTGTCCTAACTGTGTATTCTGGTTGTTGAAATATTTAGAGAAACATGAAAATTATGGCATATTATATATAAATAGTATATGAACAGCAATGATTATCTCTTTACCAGTGAAAGAAAGAGGTCAATTATCAGTACAATTTTGCATATTATGTAAGCTTTAAGATGAAAGATTTCAATAACAGGCAATGCAGAGGGTAATGGCTGTGAGGTGCAGAGTTTGATTCCCGCAGCCCTCATTTGCCTACTTTGTGATGTTAAGTAAGTAATTTAACCAGACAGTACTTGGGGGCAATTGAGAATTTGGACTGAGCTGTCCAGTGCTTCTGTGGACTGCATCCCTAGTACTTACCTATGTGTCATGGTTTGTGAATTGGTAATGCAAATATAAACAGCTTATATTAAGTGCCTAGAGGCATCAGCAGGATGCAACTACAGAAACATCTAAAGATGACACTAGGGTTTAATGACTTAAATTGATGTAATGATGTTTAGACAACCATAGGTTCAGCATTTTCCTTCTCAGTTGCTCTCCATGTACCTGTGTATATAGTGACTCAAAATAATGAAAGGAACAGAGGTCATTAATATGTTAAATATATTAACACTTGCCCAAGCTGATGAGCTTGTCATATTCATGGCACCTTTTGATATTACTGATCCAATGCATGTGAATTCATTACAGATATACTATATGTGGATGTTTATATATTGTTCTTGTTTAATGTTGTAAGTGTCATTTCTTTATTATTAACACTTTCTTGTGTACCTTGCAAATGATTTTCACATAGCATTACTCACTGTTTGCTTTATATTTTTATAGCTCTTGGCTTTTATCAGATTCCACTGTAGCTGGCTCCATGCAGAATCTGCATGGAACATCTGTCATGCATGAATGAGAACAGAGGACACGCATGCATAAGATACTTTGCTGCACTTTTTTACCTGATGCTAGGAAGTGCAGATTAGAATTATCTATACATAACAAGTAAAATGCAAGTTAACAAGTTCAGTGATTGCCTGTGAGAAAATGTAATGCTTGTGAACTGGCCCAGCAATCAAGGAGCCTCAATCCTCACCACTAACACCAGTGTGGGGTGTCCATATAGGGAAAGGATAATAAATACACACACAGTAAAGTACAATTGCCCTTAAGAGCACACAGAGATCACAGTCAGTCTGGTGCTGGTTTTCCCCTTTCTCTCCAGATCCCCAATAAGACTCCCAACTGGCAAAGCTATAGGGTCCAGATCTCAACCTAGGGGGCAAGCTAAGACCTCCAGCACCTTCTCTGTCCAACTAGTGCTTCATGTCCCTGCCCAAGTAGCTCACACACACACACACACACACACACACACACACACACACACACACACACACACACACACACACTTTGAGATCTGAATTACATACAAACACACAGACTCTCCTGGGGAAAACTGGCACAGGTTCTCCAGCTATGCCCCTTTCTGCCCACACTATACGGCAGTACCGGACTGCCACCACCCCCTAATATTTATCAGCTACTAAAAGGCCCTTATGAAAGGGTGTCCAATTATTACTGTGCAATATTATTATTATCCAAATAGGTAGTATAACTGAACATGAAGGCTATTTTGGAGTGGCGTTGGTACAGTATTCACTATAAATATGCAATGTACTCTAGAGTTTAAATTATCTCTACACAAAATAGCCACAGTTGAAAGGCTTAAAAATATTTAATAATAAATAATAAAAATACAAGACAATACTTTTTACTATACAGTGCTAGTCAAGAGTTTACAGATCACAGAGAAATACTTAAAATAATATGTAGAAAAGTTCTGACATCACAGACAAATGATTGGTCTAATCTTTCTATTTCCTAACTATTTCTAAGAGAAATTATTGTTCTCAAGTCTACTTACAGAGCTTAGGCAAAAGTGCTGGTGAGTTGGATGTTCTCAAGACAAAATGTTCTGAGTTCTCTGATTCTCTCTCTTTAAATTGATAACACAGAGCTGCTTCACATGACATCATTCTTCACACTTCTCTGGTGTTCACAGGCTAGCAGAAACTACATTTACATTCTTTACATCTGGTCAGAAACCAGAGCAATAAAGGACATTTATACATGCAAATTCTAGTCATTAACTCTGGTCTTAAAACAATAGGCAGGATGCCTGCCTCTAGACATATTGGCTCCGAATTTTGACATTAAAGACAGTCATAAAATGCTTGACTTAGCTTTCTTACAGCAGAGTGAACTGGTGTTACATTCTTGCAGTTCAATATCCAATGCAGTCTTTTCACATCTAAGAGATCAAGCCTGTGGCTTACATTAATATTTACAAATGACAGAATTATCTACAAAATTGTACCTATCTATCTAGTTTGGCAGCCTTCAGTGATCTTCACAGAAGATATTCATATTGATGAAGTACCTAACTTATTATAGACATATATATAATAGCATTGATACATACTGTCATGTTTATTTATGGTGGATGATTCTAGAGAGAGATTTTATTTTCAGGGCAGATGCTCATAGACAATGACATGAACACTTCTTTCAAATAACATTAAAAAAGTGTAAACAAACAAAAAACAGTCATACAAGTATGCAATAAATTATATAGCACACATAATATAAAATATTTACTTACAATACTGCAAAGTATTTAACAACTTGAAAAGTGAAATATTTATCAGGCATTATTTTAAGTTCAAACTAATGTTCATTTTTTTTAGTGCTGAACTATATAACTACTCCATAAAACCATAAACTCAAACAAACATGACATTAAATAAAACACATTAATTGAAAAAATGGCAGCACTCTTGAAAAAAAAACGAACATTTATAAAAGCTGCAAGCAACATTCAACAGGAAAAACCCTCTCGCCATAAGTTGGCCCAAGTATTCAGAACACTATGACTGGACAATTCCCATCAGTTTCTCCTGCCAGCCTGGTTGACATGGGCATACTGAGACAGTGTACCAACTGCCTCATGTTTACTGACAGCCCTCTTCTCCTAGCACATAATTCTACTACTTGCAAGAAATGCATCTACATCAGTAACTTGGAATCCATGCTCTCTCGTGCCACAGTCAGTAGTTTAGATAAAGAGGAGATTGCCAGCACAAACACTACACCACTAACATTACATAGCTAAGCATGACACACACACACCTTTGCAGAGGTCCTCAATAAAAACTTATCTAAACAACAGAGACCGCCAAAACACACTCACAAACATTCCACACATTAACACCAAACACATCACACATAGCAGATAACACACCAGTGTCTCACAGACACAGCCCATAAGGCAAAACAATAAACCATCACTGCTCATAAGGCATAACAATAAACTAAGCATACTAGTCATTGGTGACTCAATTTTGAGATACACCGATGACCCCTCACCAGGCTTGACAAGGAGAAGGTCACAAACAGTCATCTGTCTGGTACCAGAATCCACCACATCACACATGCACTTAAGTCTCTCCACAACAAGTACAACTCTGTCATTGTCCATGTTGGTATGAATGATTTGAGATGTTCTTCCTTGGTCTATATGAAGTGAGTCATGATTGACCTCTCAGAGTATGTGTTCCAGGCAGGTATGACCCTAGCCTTAAGCAGCATCCTGCCTTCACCAAAAATGTTACCAGAATGCCAACAGAAAATAATTGACTTCAACAATTGGCTTAGTTTCTGGTGTCATTTCAAGAGGACCCAGTATCTGTATGCCTGGGATGACATGTTTGACAGGCCTCGTTGCTTTGCCAGAGATGGCTTCCACCTGTCACCACTGGGATTCCAGATCCTGGTCAAGGCTCTCACCTCCCCCATTGTAACTTTTTTAGGCAATGTCCCAAAGACAAGTTTTCCAACATAAAAGATCTGTCAAAAAATAAAGTGAAGGTTTTGCTGCTAAATGCTAGGAGCCTTAACCTGAAAATGCACTCACTGGAGGCTCTCCTTGCACTGGAACATGCCGATGTCTGTGTGGTTATGGAAACCTGGTTCAGGGCTGCAGGGAGCACCCTTGCCTTACCAGGCTATACCTCATTCCACAAATTCCAATCCCAAAATGACGTCAGCAAGACTAAGGGTGGTGGAGTCTCTAGCTTCATTAAGGACAGGCACACCTTCAGACTGGTCTGCCAGCATGACACACTGGAACTACTCCAGGTGCAACTGACAGTTGGCAAGACACACATCCAAGTTATAGCCAGCTATAGACTCCCTTCCATGACTCAGGACATCCACTCCTCTTACCTGGATCTACTTGACTCCATCAAGGTATTCCCTAACACCCTAATCCTTGGTGACTTCAACTATACCACCATAACCTGGGTGAACTGTTCCTGCAGTAATGCACTTACTCAACGATTCCTTGACTTCATCAGTTCTAATGCACTAGACCAGCTTGTCTCTTCCCTCACAAGGAGAGATACCATCCTGGATCTGGTTCTCACCAACATGGGTGACTGCTGCACCACTCCCATAGTATGTCCTTCCCTGGTGAGATCAGATAATTAGACTGTCCCATTCAAAGTTTCTATCCCACCCAACCCTCCCACCCAACCCCCCCCCCAGCAGTAATCAAGCTAAAAAACTTCTCAAAGGCTGACTACAACCTCCTAAGGGAGGGCGTCTGTAGCTTCACACCACCGCCCCCTCAGAGAATGCAGACAACTATGCTGAACAGTATGCCAAGGTAGTATACAAGCACCTGTACAACTGCATGGACTCAGCCATACCCAACAGAACTTAAACCTGCTCCTCAAGGAAACACAAGCCTGTTTGGTGAATATCCTCTATCAAAAGGCTTTAAAACAAAAGAAATAAACTATTGTCTAAGTGTAAAAAGGAACAAATTCCAAACTGGTAAAACTCCCTCCTTAGCCAAAACAAGCAAATTAGATCAATAGTGAAAACTTCCAAAGCCAATTATGAATTGAAACTAGCCTCTGAAGCAAAGGGAAACCACAAGGCCTTCTTCAGATACATCAAGAACCTCCATGGCAAAGCCCAGGTTTGTTCCGAATTAGTATTTAACAGCATCACTTTCACTGATCCTGTTGATTTAGCCAACCTGCTAGCAGATAGGCTCAGTGCAAACTTCAACCCCCTGTTCCCCCCAAAGGTCATTTTAACATCCCAGATTCTTGCCCTGCACCTTACATCTCCATAGATCAAGTGTTAAAGGCCCTATTCAATACAAAGAACACAGCTTCCTGGGGTCTGATGCAAGGTGTCACCATCCAGGATAAAAACTACTAAAGTAATAATGCAGGAGATTCAAAACATAATAGTAAACTTCAAAATGATGACTGGGACGTAAAACCAACCTCTACTAATGGTAAGCCATATTACAGGATGCTATCCCTAACAGCAGTCTTTTCTGATTTTAAAACAGGTCCACAGCAGTGATTTTATACAGTTGGGATTACTGTAGAGGACTGTCTCCACAGATGTGCTACATGATAGTAAGAAATTCCAGATGTGCAATCTATGCTAATAAGCCACTTGATCTTCTCCAGAAAAGCCTATGGTGCATGATTTATGGAATCAAGTGAGCCAGATAATCTACATAAATTATCATAGCTGGCCATGTTAATGAACATGGCCGTAAAGCTGCATTCCACCACTGTAGTCAATGAATGAGATCACTTAAAAAGTAAGATGAGGTAAGTGTCTGTAGAGGAGTAGTGAGGGGGGAGGAGTGGTGAATTTGACACCGTATGTGCATGTCTGCAAACATACAAAGGATCTTGTGTGTGTGTGTGTGTGTGTGTGTGTGTGTGTGTGTGTGTGTGTGTGTGTGTGTGTGTGTGTGTGTGTGTGTGTACACGCAACCGTGTGCACATGTGTGTGTATGTGAGTCTGTGTGTGCATGTGTTTGCCTATGGGTGACTGGGTAAGTGTTCCAATAAGTGCAATTGGATGAGGGGTCTGACCTGCTGTGAGTGTGCATGTGTGCATGTGTGTGCATGTGTACGTGAGTGCACATATATGAATGTGTGTGTGTGTGTGTGTGTGTGTGTGTGTGTGTGTCTGTTTGTGTGTGTGTGCACATGTATGCACATGTATTTGTGTCTGTGTGTGTCTATGGATAAATGGGTGAGTGTGTCCATGATAAGGGTCTGATCTGTTATGAGTGCATGGCACTGTCTATGAGTGTCTATGTGTGTGCTTGTACATGTGTTCATGTGTATGTATGAATGAATGTATGTATGTGGGCATGTGTGTGTGCATGTGTGTGTGTGAGTGAGTTGTGTTTGTGTGTGGTGGGCTGTCATACCTCTAATCTTTCCTACAGTAACAAGCAAAGAATGTAATATTGGGTAAGCACTAGATACCAAGGATTTTAAATATTACTGTAAGTCATATAAAAGTTAATAAAACAACATGTTTTGTATAAAAAAACATATTCTGAACACTAAGAAAAATAAATCTCTAATGTTTGGCATTATTGACTATGACCGTACATGAGTTACAAGGGACAGAGCAGTTATGAAAGGCCAAGACAGGAACATTTTGTAAAATCAGGGACAGTTAAGAGGTATGTGTGTGTGTGTGTGTGTGTGTGTGTGTGTGTGTGTGTGTGTGTGTGTGTGTGTGTGTGTGTGTGTGTGTGTGTGTGTGTGAGTAGGGGGATTAGGCTGTCATTCCTCTCAATAGCCATCCTCAAGACATCAGTTAAAAGCCAAAGGGAGCACTAAATGACATAAGCACGACTAAGTGACTTAATATGTTAGTAGAGCAACATGTTTTCTATCACAGTACAGCTTCGGACCAATATCAAGAATGAAACTGTAATATCTGGCATTACTGGCTGACTGTAATCATCTGTGACTTATGAGTGAAAGGGGAAAAATAGAAGGCAAGATTAGGACATTTTTGTAAACTCAGGATCACTTGATGGGTATGGGCGTATGTGTGTGTGTAGTTGAAACTTGCGTATAGGTACAGAAGTGTGAATGAGGGTTGGCCTGTGCTATTGTGATATGTAGGCCACCATTGATGATTTCTGCAAAAGTGTGATGATCAGCACTAGAGGTAACACAATTCAGAGACATGCTAATGAGCTGATAATGAGGTGTTTTTATGCAAGCAATGAGACAATCATCTAAAGAACAGCCCAGATAAATATCAAATGTAAACAATTAATATGGCTGCACTCCTCAGGCTGACAACCACCCATTGTCATTTCTGGTAACCAGTGCTCTCTCTGCTGGTGTGCTGTACATTTTTCAGATTGTTGGAAATTTCAGTACAGAATACATTTAGTATATCATAAACTACATTTAAAATATATTTTTATTCGAGTTCTAATAATAAACTAAGATCTATAAACTGTAACAAAGACCAAAAATGTAGAAAGCAACTGCTTGTTGTGGATGACAAATCATTCTGGAATACTTATATACTCCAAGTGAGGCAATTAATATAAGGTGATAATGGAGAACACTGGGCCATGTGTAAGTTATGGTCATGAATGCTGTGCTGGGTTCTCATACATCAGTACAAAGGCTACTCTTTGTTATGTGTGAAGCTTGTTTTATTTTAATTTTTTAATTCACCTAAAAAGTTAACAGAACAACAGGTTTTACATCACTATGCTTTGAATCCTTAATGATATGCCATAAAATCATAAAAACAATTTACCTTGGATGGGGTAAAAGTATGAAGGGACAGAATGAAGGACATTATATAAACAGAACAACAGGTTTTGTATGAACATGCTTTTTCTGAAAGGTAAGATGTATGATTGGGAGGGACAGGGCAAAAGTCAGAGATGTTGAAAAGTTAATAAGAACAACGATTTTGCATCAACATGGACTTTCTAAAACAAAATCAGTGATAAGTGTAAAACTCTAATGTCTGACATTATTATCAGACTTCAACTTTCAGTGGTTTATCATAAAAGCAAGCATTTTATGTGGAATACAGCAGAAGTATGAGGTGAATCCTAGTCATTCTGCAAAATCGGGCACTTAGGATGATAGGATCATAAGCCCATAGGAGATTACCAGAGGTCATTTTAAGTCTTGCCACTTCATCCCAATGTAGTACCATAGAAATGCTAGTCAATACCCAAGACTGCATTTAATGATGACTTCCCATGTCTTGGAGGGGTGTGGGCACTATCCCTGATAAGAATGTACGGCGCCCCATCCACTCGTCCAGGTTCCTCTTAAACAATGTCATAGAGGTGCTCTGTTTCACATGAATTGGTAGCCTGTTCCAAAGACATGGCAGTCTCTGGGAGATAAATCTATCCCTCCAGCTTGTCCTATTTAAGTTGCAGGTCATATTTAGGTCCATGGAATGGGTGGGTTCCTATCACTATCGAATTCTTAATTGTTCAAATCACTAAAGATTAAACTTTTGTGATCGGACGATTAAAAACTCTTAGGTGGAATGGGTGAGTAAATGGAAATCTCCATAAATGGAGATTTCCCTTTACTTCAATGGAATGTAATCTTGGAGTTGGTATATTTAAGTAGCGGGGGGTGTGGTGGGTGCAGTGAGGCTTGCCCCCCTGCATACAACCAACTGTTTTTTTTTTTCGTAAGTATGTTTTTTGTTTGATTTTTTAATAGTTCGAGCATTAAAGTTCGACCTTTAGTGATTCGAACTATTAAAAATTCAACTATATGATATAGACCCAGAATGGGAAGGCCTAGTCTCATTTGATTTACAGATATATATCAAGTTCATTAGGTGTGGGTCTTGGATTGCTCTTTAGGCCAGGAATAAGTTTCCCCTAAGAAGTCTATATGATATGGAGTATAGTGACAGGAACTTTAGTTGGTCTGTGTATGGCATGTGCTGGAGCCTCTTGATCTTCTTTTTAGAAACCTCTGAAGTCTCTCTAATTGTTGTAGGTGTTTAGTACAGTAAATACCAAATGGGGTGTTTACTCAGTTACAGGTCGTATAAGTGCCAAATATAGGGGGGTTATAACTTCTGTTGATCTAAAAGTGATGCCTTTACTAATCAAATGTGCCATATAGAAAGCTTTCCTTACTACAATAGACACATGGTGGTCAAAGTTAAGGTCGCAGTCAACATGTTATCCCAGGTCCTTTACCAATTCATGGGTACCTAGGGTATTGTTGTTGATTTGATACTGTGAGGGGGACATTGATTGTGCCGAAGGGAATGATGATGCATTTCTTTGCATTCAGTTTGACACCATGACTAATGCACCAGTCATTGGTCTGTGTGAGACCCTTTTGGAGTTTACTAATATCATTTGAGGCTTCAATGATTGCACCTAGTTTGCAGTTGTCTGAAATTCTGAGAAGTATATACTAAATAGTAGGGGGCTCAGCACTGGCCCCTGTGCCACTCCACTCATAATAGGTCTGCTGGTTGATCTGGAGTCACACACTTTGATAGTGTATGCCCAGTTTCTGAGCCAGTTACCAACCCATCTTACAACCAAGGGGTTTACATTCAGTTTGCTAAGTTTTTCATTAATGCCTGAATTTGGCATTGTGTCAAAAGCCTTTGACAGGTTGAGGTATCCTGTGTGCACAGATTTACCCTCATCAGTGGCCTTGGTCACATTTTTAAAGAAATCCACCATATTGAACAGCAGGATCTGCCCTTCACGAAGCCAAATTGGGTAGGATCCAGGGTTTGGAGGTCGCCTTTGTCTTTATTTATGAGGTCCATAATGATACATTCCATGGCCTTACAGATGAGACTGATCAGGCTTATGGGTCTCTAATTCCCTGGGTCTGTTGCTAGGCCACCTTTGTGGAGGGGAATAATTGTTACTGTTCTTCTTTATGCAGGAATAAAGCCTGTGGTTAGGCTATGATCAAAAAGGGTACATAGCGGTGATGCTAGTTCATGTTTTAGCCTGTTTGGAAGACAACCTGGGATGTCGTCTGGTCCCATAGAGGCTGTGCTTTTTGCCTTGGAAAAGGCTTTGAGGACCTGTTCTTCAGATATGTAGGGTGGGAGGTGGTTTGTGGGGGGGGGGGGGGGTTGTTGTAAGTTAGGAGGGGATAAGGGAATGAAATTTTCACCAAAACTATCTGCTAGCAGGTTTGCTATCTCTGTGGGTCAGTGTGTGTGACATACCGCTAGCCACTAGTTCTGCACATGCTTGGGTCCCTTTAGGTTACCTATGTAGCTGTAAAAGGCCTTAAGGTTATCGATGGCTGTACTTGCTAAGTTTCTTTCAAAGGAGCCCTTGGAGGATTTGATGAGTTGTCATATTTGTCTGTTGAGACTGAGGAGGATAGTTTTCCATTGCTGAGGCTTTGCCTTTGTATTCTTAGGCAACAACTTTTTGTGTTTATTGTAAAATTTGTTGATGCTGGATGTCCATCATGGCAGCTTGTTTTAACTTGGGGCTTTGGCTTTTCTTTCTGGTACAGCCGAGTTTATACACTTATGCAAGTGATTGTACAGGGCTTTAGTGTAAGCTTTGGTGTAGTTACCACTTCCGGCTTGGGGTGGGGCTTGCAAAGCATTTATACCTTCACCAAGGAGGGTATAGTTTGCCATGGTGAAGTTTTTTAGTCTGATTCAGCCTTTGTGAGTACTGGTGTTAGTGCCAGCTCAAAGGTGACTAATTTATGGTCATTTTTAACTAATGAGGGTCCAGCCATTGCAGCAGTGCATCTATTTGACATGTTAGTGATCCAGAATATTTGTTCCCCTTGTCAGGGTATGGACAATTTGTTACAGGGCATTTAAATTAACAAAGTCAAGAACCTATGTGCTCGTGAGTTAGAGCTAACGTAGGTTTCCCAGCTGATGGTGAGATAATTGAAACCCCCCATAACCAGTGTGTACAATAAAATTTGGATTGTCTCCAGTTTTGTCAAGTAGGCTTTGTGGGCATTGTGAGCCATGGAGGGGAACTATAATTGGCTATGATTTGAATGGTGGTCTTACCCACTGTAATCTGGATCTGGAGTAACTCCATTGGGTTCTCCAGTTGAACTAGACAGGAAGTGAATTTATCTCCCATATAGATTGAAATGCCACCTCCTTTGCTTTTCACACATTCATTTTGCAGTCTAAAGGTGTGGAAGGCATTGTAGCCTTGCAAAGCTGGGGTACTCACTGAGGCCTTGAGCCAGGTTTCTGTGACTGTACAGACATCTACATCCTCGAGTGATAGAAGTGCTTCCAGGGAGTGCAGTTTTTGGTTTAAGCTCCTAGCATTTAGCAACATAAGCCTTATTTTGTTCAGATTGGTTAATTTCATGCTGGTAATATTGTTTTCAAGAACATACCTAAAAAAGGCACTATGGGGGAGGCAAGAGTCTTTGCCAGTAGCATAAATCCTATTGGTGCCAGGTGCAAACCATCTCTGGAAAGAAATGAGGTTTATCGCACATGGATTTCCTGGCTAATAGAAACGGGATGATGACAAAAACTAAGCCAATTATTGAAAGCAATCAGTTTTTGTTTATACTGTGGCATCATTTTATGCAAATGTAGTATGCTGCTCAAGGCTAGGGGATGGATTAGGGATTTTTAACTGTCCAAAACAATGTTTAAAATGTTAGCTTGGTAGTAGGCAGCTGTCAAACTGTGCAACTGCCTTAACACTGTGTTTGTCTAACTATTGGGTTATGAAAGCAAATGTTAAGTCTGTCAGTGCTGGAGACCTTCTGCTCTGCAGTGTAGGCATTTACTGGACAAAATAAAGGACTGTTCCTGCAATAGGAAAGATCAGATTAGCTGGCCTCCTTAGAGAAGCAATAAGTGTCCTGGAGTTTTGCCAGTGGTCAGTTTTAATGCTTTCTGCTCTGTTATGCAGTACCTGATTTTCAAACATAGATTTAGGTGTTACCTGTGTGTCTACTAAGATCATGCAGTGGTAATTACTTTTAACTATGTTTGTTTGCAAGCAAACACATGTGTGTGTGTGTGTGTGTGTGTGTGTGTGTGTGTGTGTGTGTGTGTGTGTGTGTGTGTGTGTGTGTGTGTGTGTGTGTGTGCGCGCGTGCGTGTGTGTGTGTGTGTGTGTGTGTGTGTGTGTGTGTGTGTGTGTGTGTGTGTGTGTGTGTGTGTGCATGCTTTAGTGTGCATTCATTTTGCAGTTGCTGTGTACTGTGTTTATCATTTATACATATGACATCTCAGTCCACAAGCTGCTTTCTGTTTTATGTTATTTGCATATGTCCTTATGCCAGTTTTCTCGTCTGCTGTGCTATAACCCTGCAATGGATTAGATTAAATGTGTAATCAAAGAATGAATGAATGAAGTAAGTAAGGAAGGAAGGTTTCTTCCTCAACCACAAAAATCCAGTCCTCATGCACACCATTGCAGACTGAGTACCATTTTAACAAATTTGTACTGAGCTGTTCTTTTATTTATACATTGCGGGCTAATGTCTTGGGGCTTGTCTGTGAAAGAATGTGGTGACTATATTATCACAACAGTGCTGCACATAGTGGAGATGGGTATAGTGACTAGCATGGTGAGTTTATCACAACAGTGCTGCACATTGTGGAGATGGGTACACTGATTAGCATGGTGTGCTTATCACAATAGGGCTGTACATTGTGGAGATTAGCATGTTGTGTGAGTGGTGTCTTATGACTATTATATTGTTCTATTGTACTATCCTGCTGTGTTGCACTTGATTTTTCTAAGTCAGTTTCCACATCTATAAGTGTAGCTATTTTTAGTAGCCGCACATCTCAAATGTCCAGATTTTTCTCAGAATATCCATATTTTTTCTTCATACTTTTGGTCTGCTCCTCATAAAATGTATGGTTTTCTGGCAAATCACTGTGGATTGAATTAATAAATAATGACATGCATTTGAGTTTCAGGCTTAATATAATTCAGAAAATACATAATAAAACATTTCCCATTAGTTCAGCAACTTTATAAGTTTATAAAAGCAATTTTTAAAACCTGTAGATATTTTTGGCCTTTGCCCCTTGCATTATTTTCAGCTTTCTCCAGATTTCTTATGCTAAGAGGTCGTGGGGTATGTCAGCATATCTAGTGAAGTATGTCATGCAGTGTGCCATAAACCAAGTCGAGACTGGCTTTGCTTGGAGTATGCCCTGAGGACTCATCAGGAAGGGGGTGGGGTGTATCCATTGGTTCGCAGGTTCAAAGATGAATACTAGGCTATTAGTCTGCAGAGTATTACAAACCTAGCCAATAACCAGAGGTCGGAATCATACCCTGTTCACTGTATCTGTGAGATAATGACCTTAACCATTTGCCAACCCCTTCTCCACAAAAGCTTATATCATTTTGGATGGGACCTGAACCCATGATTCTTGGCTTAGGAGGCCAATGCTGTATCCATTCAGACAATGGAGCCTATAAGGGCTCCACTGGAGATCACACCCAGGGAATTCTGCGTGTATAGCAGATGTGATAAACCCCATACTACAGATCCTACATAAAGCAGGCTCATGGGATATTACTAGGCTAATTTCTCTTGTGGGTTATTTTAAGCTTACCCCATTATGCCATTTGAGAATCAAGCCCTGCATGTTCTGCCTGTCAGGTAATTACCTTAACCCTAGCATATACAGGAATGCAAGATGATCCCACAGTAGTGTACATTATTCTCATTAATTTTTTATTAACTATCTTTACTTTGCAGTTAGAGATTTTAGGAATGCATTATATACTAACTTGATTTTGTATTTTCATTTCAGAGAAAGAAGTTTTTTTTTCAAAAGAAGTGATGAGTCCTGCACAGCTATCATGCCTCTGCAGGATTATTTTCCTCCTTTTCTTCTTAACTTACGGAGATTCACAGAAAAACAAGCATCTAAGAATAGATCATCCAATCACCAGTTACTACTCAACAGGTATGGATTCAGAAGGGACTCACAACATGGCTGTAGTACAGATTATAATGATAACAATCGTAACTCTCCAGGTATGGATTGGGAATGTAATAACAGAGGTTTTAATAATAATCATGATAATAACTGCAGCACTGAGAGATCCAACAGGAATAGTGAGCTCCAAGTTTACTATTTATTTATTTATTTATTTGCATTTGTTTACCAGGATAATCCACTGGGCCAAGGTGAGCCCATTTTCAGTGGGGGCCCGGGGAGAAAAGCTCTATAGACATAGTATAAGTATTACACAGTACATATAGTATAATATGTGACAGACATTAACATATACTATATGGATTCATTATAAATGATAATACTATGTATTAGGACCTGAATGGTGCCTACAAAATAATGACGCACATAAAGATTTCTATGAAATATATTTTAGAAAAAAAAGAACATGAAAATAAATGCAGTCATTTTACAAGCAATTCAGCAGGAAGATGGGTCTTATACCCCAAAGATCATTACTCCCAATCAAAATGCAGAAAATGTAGTAAAAAGCAACAGACAGCTGCAAAAAACATAAAAAATATCGCAGTGCATCAAGAGGAATATGACATTACAAGAGCAAAAGATGTACATGTTCCTGTGGAATACAGTATTAATTCCATGTAAACAGAGACATTAGCAGAAGCTGTCAGCAAAATAAAATCTGATTTTCATTTGGATATTAAGCAAAAATACATATGTGCTGCATGAACTGCAATGCTGGAAGCAAGATTGCATAAAAGTAGACAAATTACTTTCTCACTAAAGTAAATGTGCCTATGACATTTCATTGAATGGCTATTCAGCGAATAGCCATTCATTGAACAACTATTTATTGAAACTGCACTTCATCAAATGGCAGATTTTTAACTGGAGCAAACCAGCGATTGGCCATGGTCTGGAATTTGCCCTTTTCCCCACTGTAGTGTGATCTTGGAGTTAGTATATTTAGTTAGGGGAGATGTGGGGGGAATAGTCCCATACCTTGGTAGGTTTTAAATTATACATATATTTTTTTGCTGTCGCTTGGTTAGCCAACAGCTTGTGTGCCCTAGTTAAAAATCTACCATTCGGTGAAAAGTGACTTTGATAAATACATGTTCAACAAATGGCTGTTTGCTGAATAGCCATTTGACAAAATGTCATAGACCCAAAGTAAACAGGTTAGGAGTTAACATTGAGACAGTGATGTCATACAGAATATATGTGGCTACAGAAGAAGAATTTCTAGTGGCAATAAAGCGTTTTCCTCATTATCAAGCAGAATTTTGTAAACAGTATTCAAGCGATGTGTACAAAACAGAAGGGGCGAATATAAGTGAAGATTTGTTTAGAATGTTATATAAACTACAAAATAATAAAGTAACAAATAGCATGAAAATAAAATGTAATATATAAAAATGGAATCGTGCTACATGAAGTTGTGATATCAGGCAACAGACAATATGTAGCTTTAAGTAAAATATTTAATGACATTATAGAAGAAAGTGGTAATTGTCAGGTAGGTTCTGACATTGCAGAAAAGCTTGAAAAGCTAATAAATTGTCCTAAACATACGGGGGAGGAGAAGGAAAAGGAATCTGTGTGATATTCAAAGAAAATATAACAACAATGAATTCACTCTGGATGAGACATCACTGAGGATAACAGTAGGCAAACGTACTGGTCGTATGGCTAGTAAAATTAATTCAGATGAAAGTTTTCTTATTTCTGTCCCTGTAAATGAATCTAAACTATTTTATACAACTATGCCAAATACAACAGAAACAATGCCCTGCAGAAACTGAATAAAGCCATGGCGATTCAAGGAATTGTATTTGAGTTCCTTGCTACAGGAAAATATTTGAAAGATAATATAACAAGAGGTATTTTTACACTATCACAATCCCTCCACAAGCTTGATGAACTACCAGGAATCAATCAGAAACTAACCACAGTTTCCAAAAAAAGATCTTAAAAATGCAATCCAGAAAAGTACACAGACACTAGGTATGGAAAAAGCAATACAAAAATTGGAAACTCTGTGGAAAAGCTGGGAAGAATTGCTACTGGTAAATTCCTAAATGTATTTATTTATTTAACATTTGTTTACTAGGAAAGTCTGACTTCGAATGAAGCCACTTTTCAGTGGAGGCATGGAAAGAAAAGCTCCAGATTCATGTCTTTATAACATAGGAGAAAAATGGAGCACCCAGAGAAACGCACATGAATGCAGGGACAACATACAGACTCTGCACAGAAGGTCCCCCCAGACGAGAATCGAACTGGGAAACCTCATGCTGAGAGGCAACAATGCAACTGCTGCACCACTGTGCCATCCATATCAGTTCCTTTCATCAGTATGGGGTTTTTGCGCTATTTTATTGCTGAAGAATCCATTGAAATGCAGAATAGCAATAATGCTGACTGTGAACAAAGGAAATATTTTGGCTTGGAAGTGATTCATCTTGTCTTAGATGTTACCACAGCAGCATTATCCCTCACAGAACTTGCTTTTTCACCTGCTGCATTATTCTTAGAACATGTTATTATTGGTTTATCTATAGTTAGAATGTCTACTGGAGATTTCTGTTGTGATAGTACAAGTGAACTGGACAGGTTGCCAAAAAATGCCAATAATCTGCAAAAACTGAATGTCAGGATTTTGGAACTGGAGTATTACTTAGGGAGATGTCTGAAATTAAAAAGCAATATGTAGAAAACCAAGAACTATTTCAAAATCTATCCATGCCTAAATCATATTATAAAATTACAGCAATGGGTGGTAACTTGGACACAAAAGACTTCACTGAAGGCATGTTGTCACAGTATGGAGACCTGATAACAGTGAACATTTTCAATGATAGAAACATTTCTATAGCAATAGGAGGAGTTCCTGATGGGCATGGAAGAGTTAGGACAATTGTAAAAACATTTTACAATCCTAAAATAAAAAAAATATTGTTCTAGGAATAGTTAAATCAACACAATTTATGTACAAGAAAAAATCTACTCATCTTTGGTGGATCATACCTGTCCAGCCCTGGGATATATTTTGTGGAGAAATCAAGCAACATTATTCTATTTTTGTACCTACTATGGAAATGACAAGGCCAATACATTTATTGCCCTTCAGCAAGTACCTTGATATGCTTCTACAATTAAAATTAATGAATGTTCCAGTAGTAATCAACACTTGACGTATGTCTCAAAACATTAAAATTATACTATCTATAGTCATGGAGGTGATGACAGCTTCTTCTAATGGCCACGGAAGTCCCTTCTAAAAGGGGGAGAGGGCAATGACCTTTACATTTTCCATACTACTGGTAGCACTGCAGAAATAGATAACTTTTCCCATGATATTCCCAATGATCTATTATTAATCAAAGCACCTTTTAGTCATATTGAGTGCAAAACAGACCATTCAGATCTTGTGATCATTTATGAAAAAGAGCACAAAGTCAAAACCAGAAACTGGTTTACTAGTAGAAATGTTACCTACTATCGACATATGACCTTCCTGTCTTCTGATGGTGTTCTATTTACTGCAGAAGACCAAGTACTAAAAAAGAGTAAATTTCACACAATATGTACTCCAGAAACTCTAGATAAAACAAAGTCAGTTGGTCCTGTGAAACTGTGTCTTTCAGGCGAGTATGAAATAGTCACCAAAGTAATTGGATCCAACTTTAGTGATACAATAACTGGTAACAATAAAAATAATGTTCTCGATGGTGGTCCTGGGGCGGACAGACTAGAAGGAGGACCTGGTGCTGATAGATATGATGTTCACGCTGGGGAAGGCTGTGATACTATAACAAATTTTGCTACGGATGATATGCTAGATATTGTCTTCTTTCATGTACCTTTTAATCAAATCGGTTTTGTTTTGTTGGATAAAATTCACTTTCAGCTTTCTGATATTAGTGACCCAATTAAAACATGTGTAACGTTAGAGGACTGGGTTAAGAACAGCAGTTTCCAACACGTAGCATTTATAAGCTCAGGTCATGTGAGTCTTTGATGCTTTATTTCTACAACAAAAATGGAAGAATCTTAAAGATGAATAGAGAAATGCAGACATAATAATAAAGCATTTAGATTTACAAATGACAATTACTCTCTTAAACTGGTCACTAGGAGAAGATTATCAACATTTAGTGCTACAGTCCAGTGATGGCATTATTACAACCTTGGCAGCAAAAGCTTCTGAAAAATGATATAATAAAACCATTTGAAATTAGTCTTAATAATTACACATGTAAATATCAATACATGATCTATAATTTTCTGAAAGAACCTTGGACTAAAGTGGAACACCTTCAAGCTACGTCAAGTGAATACTCTTATTCTGTAATTGGAAATGAGATGAATAATTTTATTGACCCAGGGGTTGGAAATACATACAAATACCAGTACCTGGAAGGTGGCAGTGGGACTGGTACATATGTCATTGGTCACGGCTATGGATACGAGAATGAAATTAACAATAAGGCCTATGATGGCCAGATAGATAACTTATTTCTACACGTCCTATATAAATACATTACAGTGCTGCTAGAGCAAACACACATTGTTTTAACATCTATTTCTAGGAATGACTCGGTTGGTGTCCAGCTGCTGAACTATTCTTTAGGGCCAGAATACCAACATCTCATTGTGCATTCTTTGGATGGGTTCTTATTCCACATCGACTGTAGCAAGTACCCATATAAGTCTGTTCAACAGGTTTATAGTGAGTCTGTTCAAATGAGCTGTAATTTCTCCTTTGCCAATGTTTCACATGCTCATGGATCAAAATATCACAGCAACTTCATCACAGGAAGCCCAAGTAGTACATATATGTTAGGGGGCAATATGGATGACTATCTGCAAGGCAACAGAGGAAGTGAAATGATAGAAGGCCTAAATGGTAATGACATTATAATTGCTGAAGATGGAAATTACATTATATATGGTGGAGAAGGTAAGGATGACATTTCAGGTGGTGATGGAGATGACCTTATATACCCTGGTGAAGGGGCAGATAGGACTGATGGAGGTGCTGGTTCTGATACCATTTTTTTCAGTAGAGACGTAAAGTTATCCATTGTTGTAAAAGTAGATTTAAAGACAGGAAGGGGTTACAGGGCAGATGACAGTGGTGATGTGTACAAAAATGCAGAGAAAGTACATGGTACTCAATTTAATGATATCCTAAGAAGGAGCAGTGAAGACAATTAACTCATTGGTCATTCTGGCAATGATACTCTAGTTCCTGATGAGAGAGATGATATTTTACACAGGGGACCTGGGAATGATATATATATATATATATATATATATATATATATATATATATATATATATATATATATATATATATATATTAGAGAACAACCATGGTATTAAAAATATCCCGACTTTTGCTACAGATGAAGCAATGGATTATATATATGTCAAAACATGGTCTCCACATGATATGTGCTTTTTTGTCCAAAATGATGATCTGATAATTTCACTGAAAAATGAAAACCCTATTTTGTAGCTTGCTGGTGAAAATTTGCTGATCATTGCGTTAGAAAAGTTTAATACAAACCAGTCTTTTAACCAACATATGGATTTTGTCTTTGGAAACATGACAATTATACATTCTGATTATTTTAACTTGGCACATGATGTAACAGCTGCAATTAAAACCCACAATATTGCAGAGGCAATAGTACACCTGAAAGTAAAGAAACATACTAGGGAACAGTTTTATTGGCACATCAGACAGTGCTTACTTTGATGTCTATTGCCATACACAGTTGACTAATTTAATTAGTTACATTTTCTGAACTGGAAACGTGAGATCTAGCTCATTGAAGGTGGGAAAATAACTCCAACAGGAAATGAAACTTGCAAAACTGCTCTTTGTAAAAAATCTCTTTTATCGCAGTAATTTGTTGATACTTTTGGAAGCTTCTTTCAGAGAATGTATAGTACATCAGTAGGAACAACATTTGTAAAACTCAGTGCAGACCAATGACACATGATCTGCATACTCTGAAACTTGGCATTTTTTTTAGGTGTTCCATTCTATGTGAATGGAAGTCTAGTCTGACAAGAAATGGTAGGGCTACTTGTTCTCAAAATCGGTGATCTCATTATGGGACAGATTTAGCTTTCCAAAGGAATCAGGATGTCTGTCCCCCATGAGGGCAGAGAGGGATAAAACCCTAACTAGTCATACCCAACAGAATCAAGATGCTCTGCTCCAAAAAAAGGAAGCCAATCTGGTGGTCCCCTGCCATTAACAAACTCTACAATAGAAGGAAAAAACTGTTGCAGAAAAAGGTGAAGTCCCAAGATTAGAAAAATTCCCTTATTAGCCTCAACAAAAAGTTGAGATCCCTCATCAAAACCTCTAAAGCTAGCTATGAAGGCAGAATTGTGGCAGACACTAAAAACAACTACAAAGCCTTCTACAGTTATATCAAGAATCTACATGGCAATACCCGGATTTCCTCTGAGTTACTTCACAATGGTACGTTCTATACTGAGCCAACAGATATTGCCAACATACTGGCCGACAGATTCAGTGACAACTTTACCCCTCTCTGCCCCCCAAAGGACGAATCACAATACCAGAAGAATGCCAGGCCCAGGCACCCAGCATTACTGCAGCACAGGTTAAAGCTGCATTGTCCAAGGCCAAGAATACAGCTTCTATGGGACCTGACAATATCCCTGGCTGTGTTCTACATGAACTACAAAGTGAATTGGCACCACACCTGTGTGCTCTGTTCAATCACAGCCAAACCTCAGGCTTTGCCCCTACAGAATGGTCCAGTGCTACAGTCATCCCTCTCCATAAAGGGGGAGCGACTACAGATCCTGGGAATTATCCCCCCATTAGCCTGATGAGTCTGATATGTAAGGCTATGGAGCGCATCATCATGGACCTAATTAACAAGGATATAGGAAATCTCCAAACTCTGGATCCCATGCAATTTGGTTTTGTGAAGGGCAGATTATGCCTGCTCAACCTGGTTGACTTCTTTGAGTCAGTCACCAGAGCTGTACATGAGGGCAAGGCAGTTCATACAGCCTACCTCAATCTGGCCAAGGCCTTTGATACCATTCCCCACTCAGGAATTATTGATAGACTCACCAAACTAGTCATCTACCCCTATATCACTAGGTGGAGTGCAAATTGGCTCACAGATAGAACTCACAGTGTGAAAGTAGCAGACTCCAAGTCAGACTGCCGACCAGTCATGAGTTGAGTCCCACAGGGATTGGTCTTGGGTCCTCTCCTGTTTGGCATCTACTTCTCATAAGTCCAGGCCAACACAGAGTAAATCTGGCTGACCATATTCACTGATGATTGCAAGCTGCGAGCCATTATTAACTCCCCAAGTGATGTAGACATCCTACAGAAAGGCCTCACTGAGACCAACCACTGGTGTCAAAACCATGACCTTAAGCTTAATGCCAAAAATGCATCATCATTCCCTTTGGGAAAAACTCAGTTCCCATTAATTACCACATTGATGGTAGCCCACTGAACACTAAAGGCGTTATAAGAGATCTGGGGACATAGGTTGACAGCAACCTCTCCTTCAACCACCACATTGCCACTGTGGTCAGAAAGTCCTTCTATGTGGCACATCTCATTACCAAGGGTTTTGAATCCAAGAAGAAAGAGTTCATCATCCCTCTCTACTCTTCCCTCATTAGACCAGTCATTGAGTATAATGCTCCATTTGGCATGTACCTCACGAAACACCTGCAACAGCTGGAAAGGCCATAAAAGTACTTCACAAAGAGGATCTTAGGCCTTAAACACATGCCCTACATGAACAGACTCAAAAAAACTCCAGTTTTTCTCTGTCTCATATTGTCTATTAAGAGGCGATTTCTGCTTGACTTACAAAGCCATGTCTGACCCAGCCATGTTAGAAATGTTACACCTAAAAAAATCCCAATCCCTCTGTACCACATGCTCCAGGGACCTCAATCTCATTACCACAATTGACAGAACATGCTGGAGGGACAGGTTCATAACCCTGAGATTGCCCATGCTCTGGAATAGACCTCCCATACATGTCAAGCAGGGCACCTCACTGGCCCTTTTCAAGAGAAATCTTGATGAGTGGATGAGAAATAGAAAGTTCACCCCGGGGATCACTCCAGTGGCTCTACTTGATAGAGGCACTGAGAACTAATGGCAGCATGATGCCAGGGCACTTCTATGGGCTAGACTTATAAAGGCTCCAGGGTCATTGGCCTAGTACACACCTATGAACCTATAAATAAATAAAAATAGGAATGAGCACTTATTTTGCTACAGGCAACTTTGGGAGGTGCCATAATTCATGGCAAGATAAAAAATATATATTTGCCCGAAGTGGTCCTTTAAGTAGGTAGATGGATGAGTGTTCTTGTTCTTATACATTACATTCAACAGGTCAGTTATTTAAAGGCAGTTAAAGACAATGATGGGAGGGCCCAATGGAGCTGATTGGAGGAAAATCTGGGAGATGGAAAAATAAAGAGCTAATTCCAAAGCTTAGAGGTTCGTCCCTTATTTGAATATTCCTGAAAGACCCATGAGGATTTACAAACTCAGCAGTCTGTGGAAAGTCATTCTTAGTTAAAAAAGTTTTATTTTTAACTTTTAAAAAACAAACATGACAACCCACCATGAGCGGCCACTATAGAACTATATTTAAGAAAAAAAGTTTCAGCTGATTTTCATCATATCCATCTAATAGTTTCCAGTTTGATCATTAACAATGCCTGCTTTTACAAGACTGTCACCGGGTGTTATTATTTGATGAAGTTCAGGTGAAAGTGTTTACTGAAAAGTAGTTCTATTGTGGCAGTTCATGGTAGGTTGTCATGTGTGTTTGTTAAAAGTTATAAATTAAAAATGAAACCTTTTAACCAAGAATGAGTTTCCACAAGTTGCTGAGCTTGTAAACTGCCACAGGTCTTTCAGAAATACTCAAATAAGTGATTAACCTCTAAGCTTTGGGATTGAAAACTTATTTTTCCATCTCCAAGATTTTCCTAAAACCATGTCCCCTGGGCCCTCCAGCTATTTATTGTCTGTAATTGCCTTTAAATAACTGACCTGTTGAATTTAATGTATTAGAACAAAAACATTTGTCCATCTACCTGCCTAACCGAATAAACTACTTGAAACTTCAACACAGCATCTTTGTTCCTCCCACAGGGAGGATATCAGAGAGAGAAAGAGAGACTCCTAGATCTACTAGATAAAGTAATTTTATACGGACTAATCATATATACTCTGTTTCTTGTTAGTCCTGTCACCCTCTGGGTCACAGGTGGGATACCAGACTTCACTTGTGCACATTGGATTACCTGTTATCCACTGATAAATAGGGACATTTTATTGTGTTTTTAACAACATGATTGATAAACCTACCCAGAACATGCCCAAAGTTACAGAGGCACAAGGTTATAATTTGTATATGGATGCAGAATTTTGGTTTAGCAGATGTAAGAGCTTGACTAATAAAGACCTCCCTAGATAGGCCAGATTAACTAACATAATGATATTTCACAAGGAAGGGAAGATGCCATAGCATCCACTCCTGGGGTTAACTAAAATGCTGGCTAAAACTTTATCCCACACACTTGGACAAGTTCTTCCTTCGTTGGTTAGTGATACCAAGTAGGGTTTTGTATCTCAAAGACATGGCATCACAAGGCTTATTGAGATTCTGTAAAAACACACAGCAGATTGAAAGACTCAGTTATGCTCCATTGTCAGCCCTATTTATAGATTTTTAACAAAGCTTTTGATACAGTGAGGCAGAATTGTATGTGGAACATGCTACAGAATTTGGGCATAAACAGAACATTTTTGGAATGGTGTCAGTTGCACTATAGTCACCCATAAGTTCAAGTAATAATAAACAATATCTCCTCTTCACTATTTATGCCCTGAGGAGTACAAGGCAAAGATGCCCACTGTCTCCCCCCCTATTCTTACTAGTGATGGATTTCCTAAGCTTATTTATTCACCAGCAATACTCTCACGAGGATAATCAGCCATAGCATACGATTTAAATAACTGCATGGTTTGCTGATGACTGCATGCTTGGGTAAAGGACCTGAACAAATAGTTTCCTGAAATCTCAAAAGTGTTCCAGGAGTTCCAGTCAGGATCTGACCTTTGCTTAACTGGGAAAATCATTGTTACTTCCCCTCAACTCATCTTGCCAAGTGAAGAAAGTAAGTCTCACAAAATTGGGAGTTAAATGACTGACATCTGCCAATGATGAGACAAACATTATAGTAGTCACGCAGAGATGACAAAGCTGAACCTCAAACACTTAGTAAAGCAAAGTAGCATTAAATTACAGCCTGATTAATGCTAGCACTTCTAGTCGAAATTTCTGCAGTGGATGTGTCAGTTACCAAAATACCTGTACCTCACCAGATGCATCCCTGCCAATAAAATGCAAAAGGCTTTTGTTTGAGTTCATATGGAATAAACAGCATCCTAGGGTAGCCTGCAAAAACTAATATCTTCTAAATGCTTTGGGAGGCCAGATTGCCCAACTTACTGTGATATTGACAAACAGCAGATCTTGTGCAGATGATACAAGCTAGGATGTTTCTTAGACCATAATGGGTATGTTCCAAACTACACTTGATAAAGACATATCTCAAGTAAGGTACTACTAGGAACATCAGGAGGTTACAGAACCTTAGAGGCTATGGTCCTGGTAAACTGAGGGTTGTAGTGAATGAATGAACATGAGTCAGGCTGAGCAAACCTATCCTTTAGGTTAGATGGATGTAAAGGGATGCAAATTATTTTCATTCATTCTGGTTGTATCAAGAAGTTTATGTACTGTGGACTAGAGTTCCCCAAGTAACATCATCAGTCACTAGGCAACCAGTCATTCCTCTAACAATCCTAAAGGTCTGGGTATTAGGGTTTCTACCTAAAGGAGATAGTCTTACCATAACTCAATACACATGACTCCTACAATTAATAATAGGTGCATCTGTTATAATTTTTTGTTATTGGAAACAACCTCCTACAGATCTATGTAAAAATATGCACTGTCAAAGGAATTATTTATGTAAAACACTGGAATATGATCTATATTTAACAGAATTAAGTGAATACTGATATATTCTTCTGCATTTTTGGTCAGCATGTATTCAACTCTGATATTGTATTTTGTCTATTTAGTGACTTAGTATTGGTATATGCTCATGGCCTGAAATAACAATTCTTCACACAAAATAAATAATTGACTATTGGAAGAAATATGCCCCTCTTATTCTATTTGACTGAACCTGAGGGGAACTGGGAAAGCTAAGAATTAAGGGAAGGAATCTCAAACCATGCAGACCTACAAAATGATAGTCTCTGTTGATTCTGATGTGATGCCACCTAGAAGAAGCTAGGTCTGCTTTTATTATAATTGCCTATAAAGGTAAATGTGTACTGCATTCCTTCTGCTTCAATCAAGGTAACTTGAGGGATTATTACCAATTAACACAACTGTACTACATCCTTCAAAAATCAGTAATAACTTCCAGTTTGTTAGACTGATTCCTATCCTGCTTACTATAAGCTACTGAAAACGGATAGGCTCAAGGACTCTGCTGGGGGCAAAATATTGCAGCTCATATCAGGTTTATCATTTATCCTCACTGTAATATACTGAGACAGGGGTGGAGGCTAACTGCCTTGCAATCAGTCATTTCTTTTTAAGCAGACACTGCTGGCAATGCTGGCAAATGAATAAAGTGCCTGTACTTAAAGCACATGCTTTCGTCTATTGTAATTGCACAAGGTAATATAAAGTATATCAGTGGCTATTGACTAAACCTAAACCAGAACCTATTGATAGTATCAGGATACTTTTCCATTGACTTGCATACATGCACAACTGCAACACACAGCTTATTTTGCAGTCCTGTTAGTAACTATGCTAATGAATGTAACTTTAAATAGACCTTTTGACATAGATAAGTGCAACTTCAAAGTAATGAGCACTTGTCGTTACAATGTATGAGCAACTCAAAGTAATTACAATGTATTAACCTGTCTATGATTAGCTGTTCCTACCATAAAGAAAAGCAGAATCCATTGTTTTTCATCATGAGCATGAAGCCAGTTGTTTTCTCCCACACCAGCAATCTCTGCCCTTTTTTTATATTCATAGGTTAGTACTAGGCTAACTGTCCCTGCGAGCCATTTTAAGACTAGCCAATTATCCCTTGTAAGACTCAAACCCTGTACCTTGTGGTTGTAAGGCAAACACCTTAACCATTAGGCCACCCTCCCCAACCCAACCCAACCCAACCCAACCCAACCCAACCCAACCCAACTCAATATTCAACACTAAAATGCCCAAAGCTGCAGTTATATAACCATTTTAAATATAGTATCTTTCTTCTCCAGCATCAAAAAATGCAAAGAAAAAAATGTTAGAGCTCTACCTAGAAAAATCTGTTGTCTATCACTACGTGTGTGTGTGTGTGTGTGTGTGTGTGTGTGTGTGTGTGTGTGTGTGTGTGTGTGGTGTGTGTGTGTGTGTGTGTGTGTGTGCGCATGTGTGTGTACCTATATATATATATATATATATATATATATATATATATATATATATATATATATATATATATCTATATAAGATCAACCCCAGGGTCGCACGACATTGGGGAGGGGGACAAATCCATGTTAATTGCCTTGAATACTGGTTTTCGATCAAATGAACTTTCGACCAAATGAGTGTCAATCAAATGGTCTGTCGATCAAATGTAGTAGACCCACACACACACACACACATATATATATATATATATATATATATATATATATATATATATATATCAAATTAATACATAAATGCAAAAAAGAAATAAACATTATGCCACAGCATTCTATGACTGCAGTATATCTAATATAGCCTCTATATGATGTTCTACACGACTCCTTTGGGTATCAGACAACACTGCTTCAGATCACAGGATATTGGTATACTGTCTTCTTATTACACTGTATACTAAATAAGGTTTCCATTATTCTGTTCAACTGCACAGACCACAGGTTTGTGTCTGAAATACTAATTTCACTGTTTATTACTCAAGCATAAGAATGGAAATCCACATTACAGCACTCCATTATATTAGCGTAGTACCTTTACTATAATCACTACCAGCTGTTTTACACACACATTCAGGCATCACAGAATATAACTAGTTGCCACAGAGTATGGTGTTGCTGCTTTTCCCTTTCCACTGTATAATAAAGCATTCCTCTAGCTTGGTCTTAATACATTGATCTAGAAAATGGCATGCAATACTAGATTTTGCACACATTCAGGAAAGTAGGCATCCTTATGAGTTTCCTTACTGTGGCATCTGCATCATATGAGGTCTACAGCAACAACAATGAATTACTTTTACAAAGATGGTTTGTATTTCTGCTCAAGTAATGAGATACTGTTTCATATGTACATGACTGCAAACTACTTTTACTAGGGTTCCTCTTTGTTTACGCGTAATGTGGCTTCATAAGTATGACCATATTGCTGAGCCTGGTAATCCTTACAGCTACCTACCATTAGTAAGGACATTGGCTTAATTAATTTTACAATAGAGCAATAGAAGTTTGATGAAACTGTTCTTGCAGATAGTTTATCAAATTCCATAGTGTCAACATGACTAGTAGTAAGTAATACTTTCACTGATTAGCGGTATCACTGATAACATTATTATTATTATTATTATCACTACTACAAAATGTTACTGTGTGACCATTTCCTGACATTCAAAGTAGAGTATCTACAATAAATATTTTTTTGTTTGTTGTCAGGTTTTTACCTAGGTTTTATTCTACTTTTAGATTTTCAGTGAAAAGAAATAATTACCTACCAATCTGTTTACTAGTACAGCAAAATGTTTAACACCTTAGGGGTTCACTTTGAAAGACCCATTTGATTAGGGTAGGGCACAAATCCCTTTTAAATTTGGTAGTGGACAAAACTTCTGTTTTACTTTTACATTTAGTATGTTGATTCTCAGGCTGAAATCATAATTTAAGTAGTTGTTTTAAATCAAATAATTGAGGTCTTCGAGCATTTTGTTGGGAATGAATGTCCAGCAATGAAACTTTTGAGCTTTTTTCTCAGAGATAACACTGGCCTGACCTAACAACTGTTAAGGTAAAAACATCAATCAATGAAATAAAAAACTTAAATCTCTGCAGAGTTTAATAATCACAAGTGCAGGAAAAACTACCAAAGTTTTGCATGCCTCCTAGAAGTAAAATGTCCAGATCAATTTATAGGAAATCACAAGTAAGAATAACAATCATTATCAATTATATGATTGCCATTAACCAATAAGAGTTTTGCTTACTATTGAAGTTATTCAATATAGTTATTCAAATATAAAACATGTCAGTAGTCAGAAATAGGTTAGTTAGAATTATACATGTTTTACATGATTTAGCATTAGTTATGTTACAATTCTAGAATGTTCTCATGGGAAAGCTAAAAAAATGCTGCTTCAAGTACAGTGCTCAATACATTTGATACATTCAGAAGTTCTAGCTAATCTGTAGTTTCAGCAGAATGCACAGACATGTGCAGTTCCTCTATTACCACATACAGCATAATGAACTTCAAAACACTTTCTCCCCATCCTGAAAACAAGTTGGTTAACCACACCCATGTAAACTATCCACTTCTTTAGTGTTTGATAGCTCAGTAGCCTTCTGGATAATTTTAGATGACTGTGCATGGTGTGTTCATTATCAGGAACAAATGAACGACATTCTGTGCGCACAAGCACACATGTACCCCCCCCCCTTAGAAGCATGTACAAAATCAAGTTCCATCCTATTTTGTAACACAACAGCACACATAGCACTAATTTCTACATTTATCAGTGATTGCCTCAAAAGTGACATTACGTAACACTTCTAGTAACTCAGAGAACTTTCCTATTTCCCAAATTGATTTTACAATCCCATAAGCAGGTAATCTTCCTGCTCCAGAAATTACATCATCTCCAAGGTCCATGTGAGAAAGTCCTTTCATAGCTGCTTGTTCTAAATCATGATGATTAATCCACAACACATCTGTTTTTCTGAGTGGATTTTTCACAGTTTGTAAATCTCTAACATTACAGATTTTTTCCTTCAGGTAGAGCATTAAAATGGCATATAGCTGGAAGAATTCTATCAAAATAACAACACACTGACCAATTTACTAGCAGTCAGGGATAGGCCAACTTACCACAAATAAAATAATAGTCTCTCAACATCAACATAATCATGCCTTTAACTGCAGTCCCACTATAGATTCTTCTAGTAGCATTACATTTGCTTTGTCTAACTTCCTCAGTTCCATTTTTAGAATAACAAGTATGACCTTTAACAATTACAGAACGTTTTAATGCAGCAAATTTACTAAATGTAGTATCATTGTGTTAAGAAGATCATCTATCTCTGTGAATAACAATTGCTGAAAACACTTCTCCTATCTCAGTTTCTGTAACTGAGACTGGAAACATTGGAATACCATTTTCATAAGCAGTAGGAATATGTGCACACACCCAACAATTCCTAACATCTAAACTTTTGGCATATGTATTTATTGCAGCATGAAAAGAATTAAAGTCTGACTGCCAGTTTCCCAGTTTCTATTTGTTTTTCAAAACTCGCTTAAAATTTTGAACAGTACTTACAGTTTCAATAGAGAACAGAAAATGTAGGAAAATACCAACTGGCAATCATCACATTAATAATCAGGCAAGTGTGGTAGGTTGAGAAAGGTTGGAATGGATTCATAAAAAGATTCAAAAACAGGTTTGCTGATTACTCACTGTTGGATTCCAAACAAATTCCAGAAGAATTGCTTCAGTTTAGCTCCCATGAGCAGCACTTGGTTACCTGACTCAGGGAAAATGTCTTCCTCAGTCATCTGCTTCTTCACCAGTTCTATTTTCAATCCCTCCAATTTTTACTCTGGTATAGGAAGAAACAGATTCAATGTCTGACAGATTGGAGGTTGGTTTCTCCCTTACTTGGCTGGATAGATCTAATGTGTGATATGTGTACCCAGGTGAAAGATCCTTTCAGTCAAACTGCAGTTGAGGTGGTGAGCAAGACCAGGACAGGTCCTTTCCATTGTGGCTGGAAACTATGTTGACTGGAAAAAGATTGGACATAAACAAGGTCACCTGATTAATGTTGTGTGAGGAGTCTGGATCTTTTTTGTTGATGTGCTGTTGAAACCTGTGAATGATAAGACTGTAAAACAAAAATAAGATGTTTACAATAGCTTAGTATTATTTCATGAATGATTTGTAATCAAGAGGTGCTGATAAGAGAGTTGCTGGCATTCTTATAGGATGGCCCATGAATATTTCATGAGGAGAGAATATCCTAGGTATGTGTACAGTACTTCTAATACTAAACAGAACTAAAGGTAAGGCATCTGGCCATTTCACTCCTGCCTCAGCAGTAAGTTTAGCTAATTTAACTTTCAAGGTTTGATTCATTTGTTCTACTATGCCTGAGGCTTGATGTCAGTGTAAGCAATGATATTGAATCTGGACGCTAAGCATCTTATAAATCTGCAAACAATTTGAATAGTAAAATGTGTCCCTTGTTCACCCTGCAAATGGCATGGTACACCAAAACATGGAATAAATTCATAAAGGGACTTCTTTACTCCAGTGATGTATGGCTATGCTTCTACCCAACCTGAAAAGATGTCTATTAGCACTAACTTATACTTAAATCTAAGACATAATGGAAGCTCAATGAAATTGAGCTGCAAACAACAAAAAGGTCCCCACAGTTTATTGCTATGTTGAGTAGAGACAGGTACAGATTTAGAAATATTGTAAGAAAACCAATATGACAAGTACTCCCTAAATTATGGATGATTTTGGAAGATTAAGGGGCACACTAATCTTTCAAAGTTGTTTTAAAACAGCATTTTTGCCCAGATGGGAAGGCAAATGATAAGTTCATGCCAACTGAGATAGGAAAGCTTGTGATGCTACTAATATTCTATCCAGAAGGTGCAAAAATGAGTCCAGGGAATGACAGCAGCCATCAGGAATACACCTTACCCTTTTGGAGTCATCAGCTTGATTCTGAAAAGAAAAAACTTCTTGCAAATAGATGACGTTGGTGATCAAGAAGAGGAGGAGTAGTGTGAAAGCAGTGCCAATGATTAAATGGTGGAAGTTAAAAAAGGGTGATTGTGAGGTGGAGTTCAGGGAAGAGTTAAGACAGGCACTGGGAGGCAATGAAGAGTTACCGAATAGCTGGGTAACTACAACAGAGCTAGTAAGGGAGACTGCTAGGAAGGTGCTTGGTGTGACATCTGGACAGAGGAAGGAGGACAAGGAGACATAGTGGAATGATGAAGTACAGGAGAGTATACAGAGGAAGAGGCTGGTGAAGAAGAAGTGGGATTGTCAAAGAGTTGAAGAAAGTAGACATGAGTATAAGGAGATGAGGCGCATGGCAAAGAGAGAGGTGGCGAAGGCTAAGGATAAGGCATATGGAGAGTTGTATGAGAGATTGGACACTAAAGAGGGAGAAAAGGACCTGTACCGATTGGCTAGACAGAGGTACAGAGCTGGGAAAGATGTGCAGCAGGTAAGGGTGATAAAGGACAGTGAGGGAAACATACTCACAAGTGAGGAGAGTGTGTTGAGTAGACGGACAGAGTACTTTGAAGGGCTGATGAATGAAGAGAATGAGAGAGAGAGAGAAGGTCGGATGATGTGGGGATAGTGAATCAGGAAGTGAAGCAGATTAGCAAGGGAGACGTAAGGACAGCTATGAAGAGGATGAAGAATGGAAAGGCTGTTGGCCCAGATGACATACCAGTGGAAGCATGGAGGTGCTTAGGAGAAATGGCAGTGGAATTTTTAACCAGATTGTTTAATGAAATTTTGGAAAGTCAGAGGATGCCTGAGGAGTGGAGAAAAAGTGTTTTGGTTCCTATCTTTAAGAATAAGGGTGATGTGCAGAGCTGCAGTAACTACAGAGGGATAAAATTGATCAGTCACAGCTTGAAGTTATGGGAAAGAGTAGTGGAAACTAGGTTAAGAAGGGAGGTGATGATTAGTGATCAGCAGTATGGTTTCATGCCAGGAAAGAGCACTACAGATGCAATATTTGCTCTGAGAGTGTTGTTGGAGAAATACAGAGAAGGTTAGAAGGAGTTGCATTGTGTCTTTGTGGACTTAGAGAAAGCAATTGACAGGGTGCCTAGAGATGAGTTGTGGTATTGTACGAGGAAGTAGGGAGTGGCAGAGAAGTATGTAAGAGTGGTACAGGATATGTACAAGGGTAGTGTGGCATTGTTGAGGACTGCGGTGGGAGTGACAGATACATTTAAGGTGGAGGTGGGATTACATCAAGGATCAGCTCTGAGCCCTTTCTTATTTGCACTAGTGATGGACAGGTTGACAGATGAGATTAGACAGGAGGCCCCGTGGACTATGATGTTTGCAGATGACATTGTGATATGTAGTGAGAGTAGGGACTAGGCTGTGGAGACCCTGGAGAGGTGGAGATATGCTTTAGAGAGGAGAGGAATGAAGGTCAGCAGGGCTAAAACAGAATATATGTGTGTAAATGAGAGGGAGGGTAGAGGAATTGTGAGGTTGCAGGGAGTAGAGTTGGTAAAGGTGGATGAGTTTAAGTACTTGGGATCAACAGTTCAGAGTAATGGTGAGTGTGGAAGAGAGGTGAAGAAGAGAGTACAGGCAGGGTGGAATGGATGGAGAAAAGTGTCAGAAGTGATTTGTGACAGACGTGTACCAGTAAGAGTGAAAGGGAAGGTCTACAAGAAGGTAGTGAGACCAGCTATGTTATATGTGTTGGAAACAATGGCATTGACGAAAAGACAGGAGTCAGAGATGGATGTGGCAGAGTTAAAAATGTTAAGATTTGCACTGGGTGTGACTAGGATGGACAGGATTAGGAATCAGTATATTAGAGGGTCAGCTCAGGTTGGACAGTTTGGAGACAAAGCAAGAGAGGCGAGATTGCATTGGTTTGGACATGTACTGAGGAGGGATGATGGGTATATTGGGAAAAGGATGCTAAGGATGGAGCTGCCAGGTAAGAGGAAAAGCGGAAGGCCTAAGATAAGGTTTATGGATGTGGTGAGAGAGGACATGCAGGCGGTTGGTGTGAAAGAGCATGATGCAGAGGACAGTAAGAAATGGAAACAGATGATCCGCTGTGGTGACCCCTAATGGGAACAGCCAAAAGAAGATGATGAAAAGACCCTTCAATAAAGCACGTACAAAATAAGCATTCTTAATTGTGGTGCCTGAAGATATGAAGATAAGAGATATCCACTCTTACACCAGAGGATCCCTATGCCTCTGGCATTGCAGGAATCATTGTAGATATTTACACCTTTATCTTTTGTTATTTTACAAACTTCAGTGATGGCTTAGATATATTAGATTCAGCAATTTGAGCTGAAACATGCCCATGTAATTAACCAGTTAGAATAATGTCATTATTAGTGCAAACTGTGAAAGCTACTACCAGTGTCCCATCTTCTCATCTAACACAAGAGCTGTCAGCAAATAAAATTAGATCTGGATTCTTTAAAGGTGCATCTTGAAGAACCAATCTAGGAGGAAGTAGGTGGTTAACTACAAGTCATGTGGTTCATCCTTTTCTGCAGTAGGAATGAGTGAAGATGAATTCAAAGGTGTCCATCAAACAACCTGTAAAGAGAGTTATTAAGTAAATCTAATTCATACTTAGAAAGTCTTGAAGCAGAGAGATACTGAGCTTTAGTTTTCAACAGTAAAGCATGCACAGAATGTGGACCTGCAACATAAGTATCATGACCCAGAGTAACTGCTGTTGCCATGTCTACAAATCTTGTGGTAGCAGCTGCAGCTCTGAAGCATGGGGGGAGGGGGGTCACAACCGGATCCAAATTTGTTCTGTAGTAAGCAACGGATCTAACACCTTAATTTTATTTCTGAGCTAAAAGCACCAGCTCTACCTTATTACATTCACAATGAAAAAGAAAAAAAATATCTTAAAGTAGTCTGGTACTCCTAAGGCAGCAGGATTAAAAATAAGTGACTTAAACTGAGTAAAGGCTTGTTCATGGCATGTCTGCCATGGAAGTGGTTCTGGTATGTCCTTTTTCAATATTTCTAACAAAGGTTTAATTACTTCTGCATAGTTAGAAATCCACTGTCTACAATATCTTGCTAGACCAAGAAATGCTGTAAGTTGTTTTAAAGTTGTAGATCATGATGCAGTCTGTCTTGCTGTATTGCAGGACGGTAAAGTATGTTGTGCATCTTCAGAAAGAAAGTGTCCCAAGTATTGAGCCTGTGTTTGCCAAAACTGAATGTTGTGTCTGTTAACTTTGAATCCTAAGTTAGCTAAGGTTGTAAGTAGAAAAATAGTGTTGGTTTGACAATTGGTCAAAGAAATGGAATCTAAAAGCAGATTGTCTACATATTGCACTAAAATTGATCCACAGGGAAAGTATAATTTGTCTAATTGTCTTTTCATTTCTCTAGAAAATAAAATAGGAGATTCTACATAACCCTGTGGTAAATATGCCCAAGTGTATTGCTGTCCTCTATAGGTAAATACAAATAAGTATTGACTATTGGGGTAGATAGGGATAGAAAAGAAAACTTAGGTCATATCTATAACTGAGAAGATGATAGCGGAAGGTGGTATTGAAGTGAGAATTGTGGCAGGATTTGGTACTACAGGAAAAGTGGATACAACTACCACATTTACAGCTCTAATGTCTTGAACAACTCTAGACGTGTCTTTATCTGGTTTCCTTACTAGTAAAATAGGAGTTTTATAAGAGCTCCCAGTAGGGACAGTAATCCCTTGTTGTAATAATGCAGAACTTACTGGTTCTATTCTTGATTGTGCTGCTGCAGAGGATAATGTGCCACCACTAGCAAGGGTACATGAGGTTTAAGTGTAATTTGGACAGGTATAGGATGCTGAATTAGTCTTACTGCATTGTCATGTGTGGTCCATAGATGGGAAGGAATGGAAGTTAGTAGTTCAGGATCAATAGATTGTATAGGATCAGTGTGCTGAAAAAGAAAGAATAGTCAATCTTCATCTAGGCGTCTATAATGGAACTCATCTGTATCACCGGAGATGGGTTTGGAATGTTTAAATATATACCATCCAGTGTGCAAAATATTGTGCATTGCGATTCACAAAGAAGATCTCCACCTAAAAGATTTAGAGAGGCGGAGGTGTCCACAAGAAATGCATGTTTATCAGTTAACAGTCCTAATTGTATAAAAACTAAAGTTATTTCTGGGTAGTCTAGGGGAGCATCTGATATTCTGATACCATGCACAGATGTATTGGATAAGGGAAGACATTAAGCTGTGTCAGCATTTAGTATTGATCTAGTGGCTTCTGTATCTATTAAGAATGGAACAATATTGTTTTGAACTTTAACATCAATGAAGGGGCCCTTTTGCTGTACTGGGAAAAAAAGAAGTAGCTGTGATTCCTGTTCATGGCTGTCATATTTATCACTTTGCCAGGCTGGCGCTTGCCAAGGTATGTTCCATATAGAAGGTTGTTGTCTGTTAGCATGCTGTGCTGTGTGTGAAGAAGTAGGTTGATTGAGTGGCAACTGCTAGTGGCCAAAAGGAATATTAGATGCTTCTTGGGCATCTACAAGCTGGAGGAAGGGACATTGATCTCTCCAATGACCACTCTGGCCACAATTAAAGCATAGGTTCAAGTTCAGCTGCAGGTCTTGTCCTCGGGAGTTTTGTGAAAATTGGAAATCTTGGGGAGGAAAGTCCAGATTTTGAAACAATTTATATCCGGTACATCCTCCCTGATGTTTGGCTCTGGTAAACTGTTGGAGTTGTTAATTTAACAGTTGTTCCTATCATTCTTCTAGTCTTTTATGTTTTTCATGAATTAGATTATCTGCTAAATATTGGACTTCATTTGCTAATTCATGGAGACCTAAACTTGGCCAAGTTAAGCAAACCTTTTTCAATGGATCTTGTATGTGGGGTAATAGTCAATTAATGAATGCAGCTGAATGTCCACTAGTTGCATGACCTTCTGTAGGTTCTGTATAACCTGAGAATGCTTCAAAAGCATCTGTAATGTGGTATATATATGAATCTACTGATTCATCATCTCATTGATTGACTGTGTTCATTCGGACCAGTTAGGTACTGGTGGACAGATAGCAGTTATAGTTTGAAGCAATCTAGTGTGGGCCATTTGAAAAGCTTCAACATCAGAATGTTGTGGAATAGGATTAGGAATATTTGCATGATCCCAAATATGTGTAAATAGATCAGGTGGGATAGATGTATCCATGACACTCTTCTTAGGTAGGGTTATGTAGCTGTACATGGCCTTTAAGTATTCTAGCATATTTGGCTGGATTTTCCTGATCGAGGGAAGGAAGTGCAAAATAGTTTGAAAATCTACTGCTGACCAAGGGCGCAATGTATTAATAGTGGTAGGTGCAGTATCATCTCTGCTATGTGCAGGATTAGGAACTTGTAGTGAATGTAAGTACATTGCTTGTAAAGGAGCATCTTTTTCAGGGGAAGAAGAATCAGAGTAATTTTGGTTAGGATTAAATTTATCAGATCCAAAAAACCTGTCCCCATCAATATTGATGGGAAATTGTTTAATGAACTTGTGAGATCATAATTTTGTCATCTAGGAAAAGAAAATACCCCCTTTCATTGCCATCTCAGGAAGCCCATGTAGATATGTGGAACTTTTGAATGTGTATGGTGATGTACAAAATAAGGTTGTGAATCCTTTGAAGAAGTGGATGGAATGGGCTGAGATGAACTAGTAGTGGAGGCCGGCTTGGAGGATTGTCTTCATTGAGAAGCTGGCAGGCTATCAATATCCATAGCAGAGGATGAAACAGCTGGGACTTGCTCATCAGTGGAATAAGGTGGTGGTAATGCAGTAGGTAAAATTATACAGTCATCTTCAGATGACTCTTCACATCATATTTTTAGTTTTTCTAGCTCTATAAGAGGGTAACATCCATGATCAGTGTGTTCCTGATGGCTAGTGCATTGAAAAAGGTTAACTGTCTTATTTGCTGCTTGTAACTGAGTTTTAAGTTTTGAGGTGCTGTGTTTTAAACTCCACATTATAGTTTATTTTTCTCTATTTTTAGATTCTAATTGCCATGTATTAAAAGCTGACTAGCAGATTGCAGGTACATTGGTGCCTTTTTCTTTTAAACATCATTACAAATTTAATAAAACATCTTAATCAAAACTTCCTGTAAGAGGAAAGTTAATTTACCATCATGTCTTGTAATTTCATGCCATTTGTCTAAGTATCAACAAGAATCCTTATTACAGTGATGAAACATATGTCTCACCAGAGTTCTGTACACAGGTTCTTCTTGAGTGCCCACACTCACTCCGATTGCAAAACACATTTGCATTATTGATATTATATCTTTAAAAGATATCTCGCACTCATATAAAACCCACAATCATGCAAATTTGAGACATATATGAAAAAAAACCCACTCACGCACATGGAATGAATATTACCTGAAAATAAATGCCTGTAAAGAAAAGAAAGTGTTAAGTGTTCTACATTAAAGTCTGCAAAGACTAGCAAAGACTAGGAAGTGAAATATTGTGTGGTTTTGTGAACCAATGCTACAGAATGGATTGACAGAAAACTGTCACAGGGTCCAAAGTTATCCAGATGCAGCAGTAGCCCCCTGTAGACAGGAAAAAATCTGAGTCTAAAATGGCACCATCTGTTAAAGTAAAAATATTACTTAATGAAAATATAAACTTCCATCTCTGTAGAGTTTAATAATCACACGTGTGGGAGAAACTACCAAAGCTAGGCATGCCTCCCTGAAGTAAAATGTCCAGATCAATGTATAAGACAACATAAGTAAAAATAACAATCATTATCAGTCATACCACTGCCATTACCCAATAAGATTTTGCTTACTACTGCAGTTATTCAATGTAGTTATTTATAAAGACATTACTAAGTATCAAATATAAAATACATCAGTAACCAGAAATAGGTTAGTTACAATTATACATGTTTTTCCTGATTTAGCATTAGTTATGTTACAATTCTAGAATGTTCTCATGGGAAAGCTAAGAGAATGCTGCTTTAAGCACAATGCTCAATATATTTGATACATTCATAGGTTCCAGCTAATCTGCAGCTTCAGCAGAATACATAGACACACACAGTTCCTCTATTAATACATACAGCTTCATGCTTCCAGTATGACTTCACTAAGAAGTTAACTCTTTACAAACTGCTGTTTTTCTTTTGCTGTTATTGTGATATTCCAATCCAATCCATATCCATGAAGGTGTTTAAAGGCTCACCTGTTAGCTGGGATGAGTTGATTCTAGCCAAGTTATTTGGATTACATCTCTCCTTGTGGGCATGCTACTCAAACACCACCAGTATGCCTCAAAGTCTTCCTGTCTGGTCAGTTTCTTTATATATGGAAGTGTCTTTGATGATCGCTACTATCCCCTCAGCTGCAGGAGCAATAGTCTATATCAAAGTTGTTAGTTTAGAAAAACATAAATGTACTCTACACACACAAAAAGCTCTCAGCCAACACCACTGGATTGCAATCTCTTCACTTGAGGAAAAAAATGTATTTGCTTAATTGAGTAGAATATAACCACTCCATCTTGGCAGATGGGGACATTCACCCAAACCCAGGGCCCTAAGCCTCTACATCTGATGCTTTACCTGTTACACTAAACTCTTCCCTACTAATACCAACCTCCAATGCAAATACTCTACTCATAGGGCACCTTAATATACGAAGTGTCAATAACAAAATCACCCATCTCCACTCCCTTCTTGAACACCACTCCTTTGATATTCTCTGTTTAACTGAAACCTGGTTAAAACCCTTTACTACAGATAATGAAATTATTCCTCCAGGTTACAACATCTTAAGACTTCGACAAAACTAAAAAAGGAGGAGGAGTGGCAATATTATTCAAAACTGAACTAAATGTAACATTAGTACACAATGAGAACCTAGACATTACCAAGACTGAACTTCTTATCTCAAAGCTTCAACTAAACCCGAAAAAATCTATCTATATTATCTGTATTTATCTACCTCCTGGAAATAACTCTACTACCATAGAAAATATCCTCAGTTGGGCCACCTCCACCTACCCACAAGAAACCATAATACTTGGAGACCTTAACCTTGACTGGTCCTCGTTAAACACTAACAACCCAGCCTCTCATATTAACCTCCATGGCTTCACACAGATAATAGACACCTCTACTAGGACAAACAAACTCAACAACAAAGAAAGTATTCTTGATTGGATTCTCGTTAACAAACCTCTACTAAAATATCAATCTGGAACTTTACCCGATGACTTTAGTGATCACAAACTAACCTATATTATAAGACAAAAAAACGCCTCTAACAATACTCCCATCTATAGGACCCTACGCAATCTTAAATGATTCAACCCTATTCAATTTAAAAGTGAACTAAATGCCAGTAACTGGAACCCACTAAAGACACTACCTCTTGAAGAAGCTGTCCTTTACTTCAATACCACATTCCTAACAATTCTAGATAATCATGCTCCAAAACACTCCATACGAATTAAATCTAAACCTGCCCCTTGGCTATCTAAAGATACAAGACAAAAAATGTTACTTAGAAACAAATCTTGGACAAAATGGCGAACTAGCAAATCTCCGATAGACCATCAGACTTTTAGGCACCTAAGAAACATTACCAAAAAAGCTATCTTCTCTGATAAAAGGAGTTATTATAGTAATCTCCAGCAAGCAAATCATAATAACCCTCAAAATTCTGGACAACCCTAAATAAACTTCTTCACCCAGGACAGACTACCACTCCATCCCCTTCCGGTCTGAAAAGAATTCCCTTGATACGCCAATACTTTCAACTCATTCTTTATTGATACTATTAATTCCTTGGCCTCTCATCTCTCTAGTGACAACACTAATATCCCTGACATTGCATCCTTCAAGCTACCAACCTTTAGGCTACAACCCATCTCTACTTCCTTTATTCTGAAATGTATCCACAAACTCAAACCATGCTCCCCCTCAGCTGACCAACTGCCATCTGAATTCCTTCAAAAAGCAGCCTCTGAAATAGCCTATCCTATATCCATTCTCATTAATAGAACTGTAAATGAAGAAACCATACCTGATATCTGGAAAATCTCTCACATTATACCCTTACATAAAGGAGGGAACTCCTATGATTATTCTAATTATAGACCCATAGCTCTCTTATCCCCACTTGCAAAGATCATGGAAAAATGTGTTCACCATCAGTTAATGAACCACTTAATAAAAAACAACATTCTTACTAACTGTCAACATGGCTTTAGGCCTTTTCATAGCACAACCACCGCTCTCCTCTCCTTCACAGACTTTATTAACAAGAATCGTAATAATAACATCCTGTCTTCAGCTCTCTTTATTGACCTGTCCAAAGCCTTTGACATGGTCAACCACTCTCTCCTCTTAAAAATTCTCGAATCTCTTTCCTTAGAAGCTAACGCTGTCCACTGGTTTAGTTCCTATCTCACTAACAGGAAACAGGTCGTCCTCTGGAATAAGGAACTCTCATCTCTTCTCCCAATCTCACTTGGGGTCCCCCAAGGCTCTATTCTTGGACCTCTTCTTTTCTCCCTCTTTATAAATGACCTACAAGTAGCTATTCCCCAGGCTACTTGTATACAATATGCTGATGACTCCACACTAATTTGCTCTGCTAAATCCATTTCAGAACTTCAAACGAATACTCAAGCTGTATTTTCCAAAGTGGAAACTTGGTTCTTAAATCATTGCCTACTCCTAAACGCAAAAAAAACCAAACTCTTACTCTTTAAGCCTACTACCAGATCCCCAGCTTTAGATTTCACTATCTTATCTAACAATGGAACCATTATATCACCTGACCGTACTACCAAACTGTTAGGTGTCACAATTGACAACAATCTTACCTTTGACTGTCATATCAACAATACCATTAAGTGTGTAAACAGGAAACTTGGCTCTCTCTATAGAATTAAGACTTTCTTAACCTCCCCAGCCAAAGCTACTCTTGCCCACTCTCATCTCATTTCCACTCTTCTCTATGCTTCTCCCATCTATACTAACCTCAAGAAAAACAATCTTTCCAAACTGTCTACTACCTACAATAACATAGCTAGATTTGTTACTGGGAAGCCTTTCAGAACTCACCACTGTCTGAATCTGCAGCAACTGAACTGGCTTGAACTGACAAACATGTTACTTCTTTCCCAACTTACATTTGTCCAAAGAGCTTTCTATCAATCTCGTAACACACCTGTACTTTCTAACCTCTTAACCCCATATGCTAATCTGAACTCACTCCGCTCATCTAGCAAACTGCTAGTTACCCTAACCAAATCTAATAACCTAGCTGGTGACTGTCTCTTCTCAAACTCCATAGGTAAACACTGGAATCAACTTCCTACCGAACTTACTTCCATTCCATCTACTATTCTGTTTAAACAAAAACTCAGAACATACCTCAGAAGCCACTGGATGTGTCCCTGCTCTAATCCTGACCCACTGGATGTGTCCCTGCTCCAATCCTGACCCACTGGATGTGTCCCTGCTCTAATCCTGACCCACTGGATGTGTCCCTGCTCTAATCCTGACCCACTGGATGTGTCCCTGCTCTAATCCTGACCCACTGGATGTGTCCCTGCTCTAATCCTGACCCACTGGATGTGTCCCTGCTCTAATCCTGACCCACTGGATGTGTCCCTGCTCCAATCCTGACCCACTGGATGTGTCCCTGCTCCAATCCTGACCCACTGGATGTGTCCCTGCTCTAATCCTGACCCACTGGATGTGTCCTTGCTCTAATCCTGACCCATTGGATGTGTCCCTGCTCTAATCCTGACCCACTGGATGTGTCCCTGCTCTAATCCTGACCCACTGGATGTGTCCCTGCTCTAATCCTGACCCACTGGATGTGCCCCTGCTCTAATCCTGACCCACTGGATGTGTCCCTGCTCTAATCCTGACCCACTGGATGTGTCCCTGCTCTAATCCTGACCCACTGGATGTGTCCCTGCTCTAATCCTGACCCACTGGATGTGTCCCTGCTCTAATCCTGACCCACTGGATGTGTCCCTGCTCTAATCCTGACCCACTGGATGTGTCCCTGCTCTAATCCTGACCCACTGGATGTGTCCCTGCTCTAATCCTGACCCACTGGATGTGTCCCTGCTCTAATCCTGACCCACTGGATGTGTCCCTGCTCTAATCCTGACCCACTGGATGTGTCCCTGCTCTAATCCTGACCCACTGGATGTGTCCCTGCTCTAATCCTGACCCACTGGATGTGTCCTTGCTCTAATCCTGACCCACTGGATGTGTCCCTGCTCCAATCCTGACCCACTGGATGTGTCCCTGCTCCAATCCTGACCCACTGGATGTGTCCCTGCTCTAATCCTGACCCACTGGATGTGTCCCTGCTCCAATCCTGACCCACTGGATGTGTCCCTGCTCCAATCCTGACCCACTGGATGTGTCCCTGCTCCAATCCTGACCCACTGGATGTGTCCCTGCTCCAATCCTGACCCACTGGATGTGTCCCTGCTCTAATCCTGACTAAATGTTGATTCCCTTCTTAACCCTCTTTCTCGCCCTATTCTGTTGTGCCTCCTCCTTTCTCCCCTAAGCTTCCTTCCACCCTACATACTTCTCTCATATATCTCTCCTCCTTATTGGCTATGACTCTTTTCCAGTAAACTTGTATCTCTTTTAACTCTACTCTCTCTCTCTATTGTTGTTTCTCTTTCCTCCTTGGTCTTCCACTTTCTCTACTTGCTGTTAAAATAAGCAATGATGTTCAATATGAGGTTATTTAGATTGTCCAGAAAGTTAAACTCCTTTCCTTTTAGTAACAATGTACATTTCTCTTTCCATGGTCTTACATTTTTTTCTTGTTTTAAACTATGTAATAATATTCATTATGATGTAATTTAGATTGTCTAGAAATTTTTAAGTCCTACTCTTGTTTGGGTAACAATATTCATTGTCTAAGTCCTACCAGTCTGTAATCTGTTAATAGAGCTCATGATATATCTCATCTCTATATGTGGAGCTTTTCTCCCCGGGCCTCTACTGAAAATGGAAATATATCCAGCTAGACTAGCCCGGTTAACAAATGTAAAATAAAATAAATAAAAATAAAATAAATAAAATTGAATGGTCTTTCAGGATGTGACAGGTGTAACTCAGCATCTATTTTTGTTTTTTGTGTAACTTTATTTATACATTTTAAAATGAAATCATGTACACAGAGATAAATGTCCATATGATACTAAGTTAATATTTTATGCATGTCTCTGTACAGTTGAACTAGATATGTCATGTTTAGGAAAATGCAACCACATGTTAAATGACTATCAACTTACATAATTTTACAGATGACAATTTTAAGTAGCATTTTTTAAGTCACAAAGAAAAAATTGTAATGCATACTCAATTATAGCAATAAAAAGGCTTACACCCATACCTACTACTGATTAATAAATCTAACATATGTAGCTACAGACTTGCATTGTACCAAATTAATGACATAAGGGATTGCAATGCTGATAAAAGGAAATGAAAAAAGTATGTTGAAATCAACTGGGAAATAGACCTAACCCAGTGTGGGAGGTGATGGGCAGACTGGTTATCACCAAAACCATTCACAGATACAAGTTTTGCATGTAGGGAAATCTATGGTAGGACTCCAAAAGAGCATAATTATTTAGACAGTATCATGTATGAGATTTTAAGCATCAATGTTCTGCCTAAAGGAGGACCATTAAGAAAGAAAAATTAGGTTCAGTGCCTCTTCTTTTGGTTGTTTGTGATTCATTCCTATATATACGTTGGAGTATTTGCCAACATTCACTAATAACTGGGGGGATGAGGCTCTTCCAGTGTTGAGTAATGCCGCCTTTTTTATATTAATAGCATAATGTTTAAGATTTTTGCCCAGTGAAACTTGAAGCACTGCCTATAGATCATCATATCCTTTTTATCAGTCTCCTTGTTATTACAGATCCAGTCCAGTCAAAAAATTGTTGTCTAAAAAATTCCCCCAAGATGTTTGAAGTTTACTACAAACCCAAACAATGTGTTCCCAGGTTAAAACAAAATCTGGTTCCAGGCTTCACCAGTATTAAGGATTTGCCTCACCAATAAAAGTCACTCCAAGGTCAGGGGTCGTAACCAGTTGTTGGAGGCATTTTGAAGCAAAAAATCTCCACCTTAAAGATGAGGTTGTTACTAACAGACTTCATTAAAATGGTGTGATAAGTGTAGGAAGGCACTGTTGCTCTTCTCTCTCTTAAGCATTTGTTTAAAGGCTTCTATGTTAAATTGCAAGGTCATGATTAAGTTATATGTCTGAGATATTATCATCTTTTTAAAGTAAGGAAATATTGAAATATTGAAGAGCTATAAATTCCATCTCACTCAATTGTGTCCACAGTTGAATGGAATAGAGTGCTAAGTTTAAAATAAAAAAAAGGGAATGATGTTGTGCAAAGACATTCTCTAGTAATACTTCTCAAGATGTAAAAGATGATCTAGAAAATAACCAATGTACAAAACATAACAGTGATGAAAAACAGAAGCAATAGGAGCAAGGAGACTCACAATTCTGTGCACACTATTTATCAAAAAAATTCAAATAATGCCAGTAGGAACAGTAGTGCAGCTAAATGTCAACATTGTTGCACTCCTTTATAGTTATTTAAGGGTTTAGGAGTAATGGACCAAGGCATACAGTAGCTGCAATGCCCTGATATATTAGTCTAAGAGGCTACATAAAAGATGGTGGGAGGCCAAACACCACCAGGATATGAAATAAATAAGGTCATCTTACATTATCAAATGCATTCTCAGCATCTATAATAACAAGACAAACAATTTATGTAATATATATACTTTCTCAAGCAAATGCATCACTCTAGATATTATGGAAAAGTGCTCTGTCTCTATCAAACTTAACCTGGTCAGGATTAATTAGGGAAGGAAATATGGTGGTGTAAATATAAATCTTAAAGACAAATAAAACCAGTGACACCGTGCAAGGTGCACAGATAGCAGCATATGGTGGGAGTCGGCCAAATATAATCCAATAGTTTATTAAAAGATTAAGCGCTTTCATCCTGCCATCATCAGAACTTCATCAGCATCGTAGGTTTATTTCTTCTTCCCAGAATTTTAGGTATTTCACATTATCTGGCAATCTAAATGTATTTACTGCTAAGGAATTACATTGCATGGTCATACAACAGAAATCTCCTTTCAGAACTAGAACTTTTCTTGGACCTGCTGAAGCAGTTGCCTAACTGCTTTTACAACTAAATTAGGATTACAATAGGTGGTGACTAGATTCAATGTTCTTCCCTTGCCCATGTAATTATACCTGTTAACTCTCTACCTTGGAGCTGAAATTAATGTAATATTTGCAAAGGCAAGCATGATTGATTTAAAGAAAGATGGATTAGTGATTATTGGTGAGATGAATGTGTATGTAAAGCTCCAAGATAAAGAACATTTAGATTAATGGTAATAAATATATAAAGTGTCAACATATCAAAAAAATTGAAAACTTAGTTGCAAAACTTATCATATAAACAAGTATTAAAACATATAATACATTAACAATGTACTCCAATACAAAGGTTATGGGGAAAGTATGTGCACTCATACATCCCAATTTCATCTGTAAATAGTATATGTAGTCATATCTCAGGAAAAAACAACACATTGTAACTGCAAGGACTCCAGTGTCAAACTCATGAAGTAGTACAAGATTTAAAGTAATTCACCCATATTGTTTCAGAATATCACTATTACCTATGCTGTAAGCACAATAAATTAATATTTTGCATTATCATCTCCCTACATGAGCCCGTTGTTCCCAGATCTAGAGGTCCATAGAATGGCTGCTGTCAAACATTATCACACAGTTCGGCTTTGTCAAGGGTAGATCATGCCTCCTGAACCTGGTGGACGTCTTTGAGACAGTTACTCAGGATATAGATAAGGAGAGGAGGTATACATGGCTTACCTTGACCTTGTTAAAGAATTTGACACCATTCCCCATTTGGGTATTATTGATAAACTCACCACCCTGGGCATAAACCCTTACCTCACAAGATGGATCGCAAATTGGCTCTCAGACAGATCCCACAAAGTAAGAATAGCGGGATCTATGTCCGAATCCAGACCAGTAACAAGTGGTGTGCCTCAGGGCTCTGTCCTGGGGCCCCTCCTGTTTGGCATATATATCTCAGAAGTACAGGCAAGCACTGAAGGGCTGTGGCTGACCAAGTTTGTGGATGACTGCACACTGGGTGCTATAATAGAGTCTCCGGCTGACATGGATATCCTCCAGAAGGGCCTTAATGAGACTGATGCATGGTGTCAAAACCATAGTCTCAAGCTAAATGCTAAAAAATGCATAGTAATCCCCTTTGGAAAAAACAGTACCCGCAAACTACCACATAGAAGGTAACCCCCTGAAATCTGAAGAAGTAATAAGGGATCTAGGGACCCAAGTAGATAGTCAGCTTTCCTTTGATAACCATGTTGCCAAGGTGGTTAGAAAATCCTTCTATGTGACCCATCTGATCACGAAAGGGTTCGCATCAAGATCTAAGGATATAGTGGTGCCCCTCTACTCTTCCCTCATCAGACCCATTATTGAGTATAATGAACCAATTGGGATGTACCTGACCAGGCATCTCCAGCAGCTGGAGAGACCACAGAGGTACCTCACTAAGAGGATTACTGGCCTCAAACAGTTGCCTATGCAGCATGATTGAAAAAACTAAGGATTTTCTCTGTTGCATACCGCCTTCTCAGAGGCAATCTCCGTCTAACATACAGAGCCATGTCCAACCCAGAACTGTTGAACATGCTCCATCTTAGCAAAACCAAATCTACTCAAGCTACATGCTCTAGGGATATAAACCTCAGCACAACAATGAATAGAACATGCTGGAGGGATAGATTCCCTTCGCAAAGACCTCTCTTGCAATGGAACAAGGTCCTGATCTACATAAGACAGAGCCCCTCACTATCACTCTTCAAGAGGAACCTTGACGAGTGGATGAGTAACAGAAAGTTCACACCAGCGATCATACCAACAGCTCTACTATATAGCGGCCAAGGGTACTAGCTGCTAGATCAAGGGCCTAGGGAACTAACCAAAGGGGCAGTGAATACCGCACAACATGGCTGGGCTAATATATGTCTTCGGGCAGATAGCCCAGTACCTACCTATAAACCTATGAACCCATGACATTCTGTTAAACTAAATATAGACCATTTAACTATAGTTAAAATGTACTACATATCTATTTAGATATGATCAGGTCAATGGAATGTCTAAGCTTATTCCCATATCATCAGTGGATTGCTTGGATCTCCTCAGGCCCAGATAGTTCAATACAGGATAACTCACTGGTCTGTCCCTCTTGCATAGCAGAGTTGAATAATCCTTTTTTTATGGAAGCGACATGGCTAATATCTCTTGGAACCTATGGATCACTCCATCCAGCTACTGAAATTTTTGTAATTCACCTGATATGTGAACCCACTGTGCACTGAATAGAGTATTGTTGACTTTAAGCACTTCTACTGACAACGTGTAGGGGTGGTAACCACTTCTTTCTTTTAGACATTAATTGCTTTAAATAATCATTGCCAAAGCCCAGTTTTCTTCCCAGGTAGTGAGTGTCCCATTTAGTTCACACCACCATACACATTTCTGTATAGTTTGTAAAATTAATAGTCATCATTTTCTTTTTTCATCTTATTTTTTGTTAGCAGGATTGGTGAATTTGTCCTTGGACCCATTTTATCTATGACCCCAGGTGCAAACAGAAAGGTAAACGCAAGTTATTTAAGGACAATCTAGTCCTTCAAACAGTATGACTTGGAGAAAGGAACTGAAGTGCTATGAGAAAACCATTATAGACAAAGCAGAGACATGCAGATTTCACAGAAAAAGTGAGCAGAACATCGATATTGAACTCTTACAGTTCTGACTGAGATCTTACCAATAAATCAACCTACTGCCTGTATTTCCCAGGCACAGGTTAAGTCCTGTTAGGGTGAGGTAGTCTCCAGTGTTTATGCTGTTTTAGATTGAGTAGATGTACTTTTTTAATTAATAAAACAACATATTTATTAAATCACAACTAAAACAATGGCATAAGTGCATATACATTAATAGAGCAAAAAAAAAAAAACACAGATATTCCTCATTGCTTTTATGCAGTATACATATATGTTTTCTTTTAAAAAACTTTCACGGCAGCATTACATCCCTTAATCATAGGTTATAGGTTCATAGGTTGGTACTAGGCTATCGGCCCTAGGTCCTATACAAGCCTAGCCATTACAATTCCCCTGGATATTTCTTCCCACAATATTTACTTCCCTGGACTCCTGTCTAGCAGGGCAACTGACATGATCCCCGGGGTGAATTTCTTATCTCCCATCCAATTGTCAAGGTTCCTTTTGAAGAGGGCCAATGAGGCGCTCTGCTTGACATGTATGGGCAGTCTGTTCCAGAGTATGGGGAGTCTCTGTGACAGAAACCTATCCCTCCAGCATGTTTTTTTCATTGTAATGACAATGTTTAGATCCCTGGAGCGTGTGGCTTTGAGGGATTGAGATTTCTTTAAGTGGAGCATGTCCAACAGCTCAGGGTTTGACATGGCCTTGTATGTTAAGCAGAGATCGCCTCTGAGTAGACGATATGCCACAGAGTATAGCTGGAGTTTTTTTAGATGGTCAGCATAGGGCATCTGCTTTAGGCCTGTGATTCTTTTAGTGAGGTTGTTCTGCGGCCTTTTCAGCTGTTGCAGGTGTCTTGTGAGATACATACAAAATGGGTTGTTGTACTCTATAATGGGTCTAATAAGGGATGACTACAGTGGGACAATGACCTCCTTTTTTCTGGATGAAAAAGCCCTTAGTGATGAGGTGTGCCACATAGAAGGATTTCTTGACTGTTGTGACAATGTAGTTATCAAAGGAGAGACCACTGTCCACCTGTGTCCCTAAGTCTCTCATCACACTTTTGGTGTTTAGTGTACTGCCACCTATGTGGTAATTCATGGGTACATGTTTTTTTCCCAAAGGGGATAACTATACATTTCTTGGCATTAAGCTTGAGTCCATGGCTCTGGCACCAAACATCTGTTTCTGTAAGGCCCTTTTGTAGAAAATCCACATAATTTGGGGAATCAATAATGACTCCCAGTTTGCAGTCATCTGCGGACTTTGTTAGCAAGAGTCCCTTAGTGTTGGCCTGTACTTCAGAGAAGTAGATGTTAAACAAGAGCGGTCCCAGGACTGAACCCTGAGTTACTCCACTTGCCACTTTGTTGGAGCTGGATTTGGAGTCGGCTACTTTTACAGTCTGGGTTCTGTCAGTAAGCCAGTTGGCAATCCATCGAGTGATGTAGGGATTTATGCCCAGCTTATTAAGTTTATCTATGATTCCAGAGTGGAGGATGGTGTCAAAGGCCTTGGAGAGGTCCAGATAGCATGTGTGGACTGCCTTACCCTCGTCCACAGCTCTGGAGACTATTTTGAAGAAGTCAATCAAGTTCAGGAGACGATATTGGCCCTTCACGGACCATAACTGGGTGGGGTCCAGTGTTTGAAGGTTGCCAATGTCTTTGTTTATAAGTTCCATGATAATGCATTCCATACCCTTGCAGATCAGGCTCATCAGACTTATGGGATGGTGGTTCCTGGGATCCAAGGTGGATCCCCCCTTGTGGAGTGGGATAACTGAAGCTGTGTGCCACTCAGTGGGCACGAAGCCTGAGGTGAGGCTATGATTAAACATGAAACTTAGGTGAGGTGCCAGTTCATTTTGTAGTTCATGTAGTACACAGCCTGGGATGTCATCTGGTCCCATGGATGTTGTATTCTTAGCTTTGGAGAGTGTGGTTTCTACCTGTGTGGCTGTGATTACCATAATTTGGCAATCTTTTGGTATTGAGATGGGCCGTTTAGGGAGTGAGAAGGGGGTGAATGCACTAAATCGACCTGCCAGGATATTGGCAATATCCTTGGGATCAGTCTATTTAATGCCATTCTGTTGTAGCTTAGAGCAGATCTGAGCATTGCCATTTAGATTCTTGACATAAATATAGAATGCCTTGTGGTTGTCTCTGGAATCTTTGGCAATTTTATTTTTGTAACTAGCTTTGGAGGATTTTATGAGGGATCTCAGCATCTTACTGAGGCTGGTAAGGGAGTTTTTGCATCCTGGGATTTTTCTCTTTTCTGCAACAGTATCTTCCTTCTGTTGTATAGTTTGTTTTTGGCATGGGACCACCAGATTGGCTTCCTTTTTTTGGAGGAGAGCATCTTGGTTCTATTTGGGATGGCACGATTCATGCATGAGTGGATGTGCTCATACAGTGCCTCAGTGTAAGATTCAGCAGTCGATCTTTCAGATCCCGTCTGCATGGGTGTCATGAAGTTTGACACTTCTGTCTTGAGTAACATGAAGATGGCGTTGGAGAAGTTTTTTACTGAGGTTTCCTTACTGGGGGGTGGAGATGGGATGTGGATGTCAAGGGTGATTTGCTTATGGTCAGACCTGACCAATGAGGGGGTGACCACTGCTGTGGAGCATCTATCTCCCATGTTGGTAATGACTAGGTCTAGGATATTGGAGCCCCTGGTGGGACAATGGATTAGTTGATCCTGGTTGTTGGAATTTATGAATTTCAAGAACCGTTGGGAAAAGGTGTTGGTACCTGAGTTATTTTCCCAGTTAATGGCAGGGTAGTTGAAATCACCCAGTATTAGGGTGTTTGGTTGTATCTTAATATTTTCCAGTATGTTTAGAAAGGTGTAGTGAGAATCATGGGGCATGGTGGGGGATCTGTAGCAAGCTACAGTTTGTATTGCAATCTTACCTAGTGTTAGTTTCACATGGAGAATTTCAGATGCATTGTGTTGGACAACTAGCCTGGAGGTGTAAATATCCTTGGTGAATATGGACCCTCCTCCACCTTTAGTGCTTCTGTCTTGGTTTGGTGGCTGAAAAGTGTGGTAAGAGTTGTAGCCTGGTATTGCAGGGGTACTCTCTGGAGCCTTGAACCAGGTCTCAGTTACTGCACAGATATCAATGTTCTCCATCTTTAGGAGTGCCTCAAGAGAGTGCATTTTGAGGTTTAGACTTCTAGCATTGAGTAGCATTACCTTTAGATTTTGCATGCTTGTATTTGTTATGGTGTAGTTTTGTCTTTTGAACCTTGCCTAAAAAATACACTGTAGGGGTGGAAAGAGCTTTAGCCAGTAACCTGAATCCCAGGGGTGACAGGTGCAGACCATTCGTGGCAAAGCATTGTGGTTTGTCGATCATGTCTTCCAAGGCAGACAGATACTGGATCCCCTTTGAATGACACCAGAAGCTTAGCCAATTGTTGAAGTCAATCATTTTGTCCTTATACTGTGGTATAATTCTAGGTGAAGGCAGGATGCTACTCAGGGCTAGGGACATACCTGCCTGGGCCACATGATCCATGTCTCTTTTCATATAGTCCAGGGAGGTATGTCTCAAGTCATTCACTCCAACATGGACAATGACAGAGTCATATTTGTACTTGTTGTGGAGTGTCGTAAGTGCATGCATTATGTGGCAGATCCTGGCACCCGACAGGCAGCTTACTGTAATTTTCTCCTTGTTCAGCCTGGTGAGTGGGACATCAGTGTCCTGACTATAGAGTCACCTATGACTAAAGTGTTGAGTACATTGTCTTGCCTTAGGGGCTGATGTTGGGTGGCACACTGGTATTGTGAGCTATGTGTCACTTTGGTTGTGACTGGTGTTTGTTTGCGTTTTAGCTTCAGAGGTCCTTGTTGCTTGGGCAGGTTAATGTTAAGTGTCTCCGCATATGTGGGTTTAGTCTTGCTATGTGTGGGTGTTGATGGTGTGGATTTTGAAGGGCTATATGTTGCTTGAGGTGTAGTGCAGGTGTTTACCTTCTCTTCTTGACTGTCTAGCACAATCTTGGCTGGAGAGAGCTTTACTTCCAGTTTGGCTACGTAAGTGCATCTCTCACAGGTTGTAGTGTTGGGTGGTAGGAGGAGACGGTTGCTTGTGTACATGAGGCAGTTGCTGCATTGCCCCAGTATGCCCAGATTCACCAGGTGGACAGGATAAATCACTGGAAGCTGACCCTTGGGCATGCCTGTTTAGGTGTTTTTTTTGTAAAGTACAAGAGCTGTTTTTCCTTACCTTTGCAAGGTACTTTGCAATTATAGGCTGTTTAGTGCCTACGATTAATTTCTCCTTATTGACAAAGAGAGTTGAATGCTTGTATGAGTTTAAGGCTTCATAGTGTTTTCCAGCAGGTTCTAGAGCGAGTGCTAGTCACAGAGGTTCAGATTTAAGTGCTACCACTGAGAAACCAGCTTGTTATAAGGGAAAGTTTGAAGAGCAGACTTTCTGGCACCTGGAATAGTTTAACTGTAGACCCGCGGGTTTGCACAATGTGAAAAATGCACAAATGCACACATTTTTAAGCCAGAAAGTTGAAAGGGATAGAAATCAGCCCAAAAGGTTAATACAATTACAAATTCAGAGCTGGAATCCACTCCTCTAGTATTAGATAGGCAGTACAATTCTCATCACTCCCACTGGTAAGCAGTAGGACTTCCTTCTAACACAGCAAGGTCTGGATAGCTCTGAACACAGAAAATAATGTCCTGAGACCAGCAAAGCCTGGGATCTGGACTGTACTAGCTAGGAAAGGTGGGAAATGAGCAAACAAGATAGTATTTTTTTGTTTGTTTTTTTTTTTGGTTAAAGCAGGCTAAACAATGCAATAGTACAGTAAATAAACACAGAAAAGGCTAACGCACTTGAGTGTATAGCCCTAAACAGTAAATGCAATTAAAACTCTACAAAATTAGCAATTCAAAACTTTTTAAATGAAACAAGGCAAGTGCACAACTGAAAAATGATTTAAGAGGCAGTAATACAGTAGAATAAGCAGCTAGTCTACATATACAGAGAAGTCTATATATGCAGAAAAGCAGCTAAAACACAAACAATTCAGATGCAGTGCAACCTAAAGCACTCAAGTTGTAGCAAAATTAAGGCAAACAGAGTTTTAATAAATGCACTAAAATATACTCTATATTTCCAAAATGTTTGAGAAGCACAGTCGGAACACAAAAAGATTCAGGCAATTTTTTTTTGTAAAGAAAGGGAGAAATGAAGAACAGAAGGAAAGAACTAAGAATGAGCTAATGACACTAGACTGGGTGGAGTGTCCCAGATCAAATTTACAGTAGGGGTGGGCAACTGCACAGCCACCAAGTATTACAACAAGATAACAACAAGACACCAACAGGGAGGGAGGGTGGGAGACAATACTAAAGCTATTAGCCTACACTAAGCACTACAGAAATCTTTATCACAGCAGTGAGCCACAAAATGAAAGTTTTTAAACAGATAAAGGAGCAAGGAGACTCTACAGAATGCATTTAGCTGTAAAACAAATCAGTTACCTGTGCATATTAGTTAGTAGCAATAAAATACAGTAAAAAGTTTGCAGCAGGCAATAAAAAGTACTATATATAAACTGCTGGAAGCAACAACCAGTATAAATAAGCCAAAAAGCAGGATACTTATTGTTATAAATCTCAGCTCAGAGTTGTAGTCAATGCCCCTTCCTCCACTCTGCTCAGTTTGTACAGATAGAAATCTTCTCAAAGTTAGGGCTTAAATACCAGAAGATACAACCTTAGACAACTTTTTAAAAAAAAAGCTCAAAAGAGCCCCCTCCCCACTAGCCAGCAGCCAGTCAATACAATCCTGCCACAAAGGTAAAGAAAGGCTTCTGCTAATTCAAGATGGCCTAGTCATGAGCTCAGAACAATCACTGCAAAAACAAACAGGCCCAGAAACAGCAGATCTGAACTGGGACAATACTAAAGCTATTAGCCTACACTATGCACTACAGAAATCTTTATCACAGCAGTGAGCCACAAAATGAAAGTTTTTAAACAGATAAAGGAGCAAGGAGACTCTACAGAATGCTTTTAACTACAAATAAATCAGTTATCATATCCACTCCTTGGCAGGAAATTAAAACAAACAAACAGGTGCTTTACAACTAGAGAAAATTTCCCATTAATGCCTTTCACACAGGGAAACTATCTATAAAGGTTTACAAACAGTTTGACAGTAAAAACATTATTTATCAGGCCCTGTAAGGCAGACAATTTTAGTTTAACCATGCAGATTAGTTAATAGCAATAAAATACAGTAAAAAGTATGCAGCAGGCAATAAAAAGTGCTATATATAAATTGCTAGAAGCAATAACCAGTATAAATAAGCCAAAAAACAGGATACTTATTGTTATATATCTCAGATCAGAGTTGTAGTCAATGCCCCTCCTCCACTCTGCTCAGTGTGTATAAATAGAAATCCCCTCAATCTTCATTCATCCTAATCCACTCATCCTAATAGATGCATAGATTCAGTACTAGGCTAATTGACCTTGCGAGCCATTTTAAGCCTAGCCAATTATCCCTTGGGAGACTCAAACCCTGCACCTTGTGTTTGTAAGGCAAACACCTTAACCATTAGGCCACCCTCATCCTACTGAAGAATATTCTGTATGTATTGTTCCCATATATTCCAGTTTTCTATGTAATTTTCTCCTTCCCTTTTCAAAAGATCCTACCTTAATTTTTTTTATTTCCTTTAAAGCTTTCAGTGTATCTTTTACAGCTGGTTTAGATTTTGATTTCCTTTTTCTACTAATTGGTTGTGGCAGCTAGTAGTAGTATACTTAGTAAGGCCTTAGGTTGGTAGGTTTATAGTAGGCTAATGACCACAACAGTCTTTACAAGCCTAACCTTGTAACCAAATACAGTTTTGTTCCCAGTTCCTTGGATGCCTATATGGCGGGATATGTGGGGAGTTATGATAGTTGTGGATTAATGTACTTACTCTTGTCTTGTCCATCAGACATGGGGCCAGACCAGGGGTGAATATGCAGTTTTCCATCCAATGATCAAGGTTTCGTTTGAATAAGGCCATGGATAACCTCAGCTTCACATAGCTGGAGAGCTTATTCTGTAGCAAGGGGATCCTTTGAGACACATATTGGTCTCTCTCCATCATGTTTTATTTATGTCACAGGCAAAGTTCAGGATCTTGGATCTAGTATTTCTGGTGGTGGTTGTTTTGTGGATATGCAGAGCTGGATCTAAGGATGCATTATATGCAAAGTATATATCTCCTCTCAGTAGTCTGTAGGATACTGAGTATAGAAATAGAACCTTAAGGTGATCTGTGTAGGACAGGACATTATTCTGATGAGGAACATTTAACAGCATTCTAACTGTTGCAGGTACCTGGTTAAGTATATGCCAAAGGGGGCATTGTACTCAATGATGAGTCTGATAATGAATGAGTAGTGTCGTACTCTAACTTCCTTGGATCTGGATGCCATACCTTTACTTATGACTTGGATGACAGAGAATGATTTCCTTACAATCCTGGCTATATGTTGATTGAATGCCAGATTGCTGTCTACAAATTTTCCCAGATCCCTAACCATAGGGTCATTAGCTCTGTGAATGACTTCCCAAAGGGCACTATAATTAATTTCTTTGTGCTAAGTTTTAATAATTAACTTTGAACCCAGTCACTTGTTTGTGTCAGACCATCTTTTAGAATGTTGGTGTTGTGGGGGATCCATGATAGGTCCTAACTACAGTCATCTGCAAACTTAGTGAGCTGAGGCTTTTGACATTAGCTTCACTAATGTTAATGACTGGTCTTCTGCTGGAGGTGGTCTCACTGATCCTGACTTCTTTGGGCCTATCTGCGAGCCAGCTAGCATTCCAGCGGGTTATGTTGAGGATTTATGCTTAGTTCTGAGATTTTGTTAGCAATACCTGAGGGAAGTATTGTATCAAATGCCTTGGACAGGTCAAGGTCAGTAGTATGCACTATCTTCACCTCATCCATAGCCTTGATGATCCTCTTGAAGAAGTGTACCAGGCTGAGTAGACAAGAAATACTCTTAACAAAGCTAAACTGGTATGGGTCCCATGTCTACATGTTGACAATGTCCTTGTTGATATTTTCCATGATAACTCATTCCATGGCTTTGCATATTAGACTTGACAGACTGACGGGTATGTAGTTCCCAGGGTCAGCCGCTGGTCCACCCTTATGAAGAGGGATGACCACTGCAGCCCTTCATTTACCTGCCACACAACCTGTTTTAAGGCTGAGTCAAAGAATGCTTCAAGTGGTCCTGCTAGGTCATATTTTAGGATATTTAAGATGCAACTGGGATATTTTCAGGGCCCACTGAAACAATGGTTTTGGTCTTAATGAATACCATCAAGACCCACTCCCTGTTTTTAATTGGGGGGGTATGCTATAAGGGATTTCACAGAGGGTATGGTGGGGGTGGTGAAGTTATAGATAGCTTTATCAGGCAGTAGATTTGATATGCCACACTGGTCAATGAAGGTTGTGCCATTTACAACCAGTTCTGTACACTGTTGAATGTTACTTTTAAGGTTTGTGACATAGCTGAGGAAAGCCTTGTGATTGTCCTTAGTATAGGAAGCTATCTTGACCTTGTGATTGACCTTATATGACTTTGTTAGACCTCTTAGTTTCTTGTTTAGTTGACTTAGAGAGAGTTCTTGTCTTTATGAGAGTTGCTGTTTCTGATTTTGGCCATGACTTTTTTTTTCTTTCGTTATATACAGGGTTAAGATAAATATTCCACCATTGGGGTTTGCTTTTGGTAGAGATGTACTGAATATTCGATCCGTATTTGTATTCAGCCAAATAGTAGCTCAAAACTGAATATTCATATTCAGTAAAATAACCAAATATTTTAAATACGAATAGCATGAGACTTCCTCTTTCGGCTGCTCCCATTAGGGGTCGCCATAGCAGATCAACTGTTTCCATTTCTTCCTGTCCTCTGCATCTTGCTCTGTCACACTAACCACCTGCATGTCCTCTCTCACCACATTCATAAACCTTATCTTAGGCCTCCCTCTTTTCATGTTACCTTGCAGCTTCATCCTTAGCATCTTTTTCGCAATATACTCTGCATCCCTCCTCAGCACATGTCCAAACCAACATAATCTTGCCTCTCTGGCTTTGTCTCCAAACCTTCCAACCTGGGCTAACCCTCTAATATACTTATTCCTAATCCTGTCCATCCTCGTCACACCCAGTGCAAATCTTAACATCTTCAACTCTGCCACGTCAAGCTCTGACTCCTGCCTTTTTGTCAGTGCCACTGTCTCCAACCCATATAACATAGCTGGTCTCACTACCCTCTTGTAGACCTTCCCTTTCACTCTTACTGGTACTCATCTGTCACAAATCACTCCTAACACTCTTCTCCACCCACTCCATCCTGCCTGTACTCTCTTCTTCACTTCTCTTCCACACTCACCATTACTCTGAACTGTTGATCCCAAGTACTTAAACTCATTCACCTTCGCCACCTCTTCTCCCTGCATCCTCACCATTCCTCTGTCCTCCCTCTTATTCACACACATATATTCTGTTTTAGTCCTGCTGACCTTCATTCCTCTTCTCTTTAGAGCATATCTCCACCTCTCCAGGGTCTCCTCCACCTGTTCCCTACTCTCACTACAGATCACAATGTCATCTGCAAACATCATAGTCCACGGGGACTCCTGTCTGATCTCATCTGTCAACCTGTCCATCACCATTGCAAATAAGAAAGGGCTCAGAGCTGATCCTTGATGTAATCCCACCTCCACCTTAAATGCATCCATCACTCCCACCGCAGACCTCATCGCTGCCACACTACCCTCGTACATAATCCTGTACCACTCTTACATACTTCTGTGACACTCCCGACTTCCTCATGCAATACCACAACTCCTCTCTAGGCACCCTGTCATATGCTTTCTCTAAGTCCACAAAGACACAATGCAACTCCTTCTGACCTTCTCTGTACTTCTCCATCAACACTCTCAGAGCAAACATCACATCTGTAGTGCTCTTTCCTGGCATGAAACCATACTGCTGATCACTAATCATCACCTCCCTTCTTAACCTAGCTTCCACTACTCTTTCCCATAACTTCATGCTGTGACTGAACATTTTAGTCCCTCTGTAGTTACTACAGCTCAGCACATCACCCTTATTCTTAAAAATCAGGACCAAAACACTTTTTCTCCATTCCTCAGACATCCTCTCGCTTTCCATGATTTTATTAAACAATCTAGTTAAAAACTCCGCCATTTCACCTAAACACCTCCATGCTTCCACAGGTATGTCATCTGGACCAACAGCCTTTCTGTTCTTCATCCTCTTCATAGCTATCCTTACTTCCTCCTTGCTAACCCACTGCACTTCATGATTCACTATCCGCACATCATCCAACCTTCTCTCCCTCTCATTCTCTTCATTCATCAGCCCCTCAAAGTTCTCTTTCCATCTCCTCAACACACTCTCCTCGCTTGTGAGTATGTTTCCCTCATTATCCTTTA
>NC_056729.1:1899579547-1899617123 GCF_019279795.1 Protopterus annectens
AGTAAAACACTTCACTCAACAGGCTGTGGAGGCAATGACACCAGCACTAACTGTGGAGGCAGCAGGTTCTATTAGCAATGTGAATGAAAAAAAACAACATAGGCTGTAAAAAAATGAAAACAGTGGATAGATTTTGGTCATACTGGGACTGTTTGCATGATTCATCTAATGCCAAGCAATGTACTCCTGAGCCATTTGAATAGCAGTTTGCAATTTACGTCAATGAGGGCTGTATCAGACAAAGTGAAGACACAGCTTCCTGGTGGCAATCTAATTGTGACAGACTTCTTTTGCTGTCTGGCAAGAATTTATCTTGGTGCCCCACCAGCAAGCATGGTAAGTGAGAGACTGTTCAGCATAGAGAACAATGTCTGTAGTGTCAAGCGATGTAATCTCCTGCCCAGTCATGATGAACAGTTGGTGTTCCTGAAGTGGAACATGAAACTGTAGTCCTGACTAAAGAGAAATTGAGTAGTGTTAGCATTTAGCATTAGTAGTTAAATTGACACTAAGAGTAATGAATAAAGTTCAGTAACTTAGTAATCACTGTCTTTTCGAGGGTCGTGTAGTGTTAAGGAACGCATTGAAACCATGCTTGCATTGTTTCTGAAATTTTTGTATATCCGATTATTCATTGTTTGATGCTTCCTGTACAAAATAATAAAATACTATTGGAGAAAAAAATAACTTTTGAAAACTGCCTAACAGCTAAATAAATAATAAAAATTCATCTATTCAGATGGTGCTGCGGTAGTGTTGTTGCCTCACAGTAAGACACTGTCCGGTTCAATTCTCAGCTAGAGCATCTTTGTGTGGAGACATGCGTGAATGGGTGTACCTTCATTGAAGGTTGTGTGTCAGGGCTGGTAACTCGGCATGTAAAAATCAACTACCAATAATTAGTGGATCGAAGTTCTGCTGTGGTGACCAGTAACCAGGAAAAGCCGAAAGACACAAACATGTATTCAGATGATTTTTAATTTTTCAGTGAACTTGTCATTATGTTCTTGGATGTATCGTACAATACATAGTTTACTAATGCAGTTCACTATTTAGTTCAGTTTAGTTAGGTCATACTAGTTCTCACAAGTAAACTATTTGTATTTATATTCAGCCACTCAGCAGAGCCGAATATTCGGGTCTATGTCATAAAACCGAAAACGCAAACTCTCAAACGCTCATATGAGCGAATAATCAAAAACTTGAAATTAGTATCCCCACACCCCCCGCTAAATATATATTCCTACTCCAAGATCACACTACAGTAAGGAAAGGGCCAATATTCTGATCTTCACTGTACTGCGATCACAAAATACCACTTTCGAGTTTCTGATTATTCACTAGTGAGTGTTTGAGAGTTTGCGTTTTCGTCTTTCTGAAGTAGACCCAAATATTCTTATTCAGCTAATTAGTAAGTCACTATTTGGTACAGCTTTAGTTTTTGGTGTTAGATCTGGGCTTATTTCTGGTAGGTCTGGCAGCCCCAGTGTAGACATTAACATGTTTGTACAGAGTTGACGTAAATAAGTCAGCATAGGTAGCTATGTTCTCAGGGTTTAGAGGAGCTGTGAATTTTAACAACCTATTGCTTAAAAGGATGTAATTATCTTTATAATAGTTCCTAACTGTTATAGGTTTAGTTGGGTTTTCTGGGTTGATTTTTATTTTGGGGAAGACAGCTTTATGGTCCGACCTCTCCATTGAGGACATGACATGGGCGTGGTGAAGCAGGGATGCAATTCCTCTCATGTTAGTGAGAAATAGCTCCAATATGATTGATCCTCTGGTTGGACTGTGCATCATCTAGTCCTGACTGTTTGTGTTGATAACGTCCAGGAGACATTGTGCCTCTGAATTAGAGGCAATGAGTGTTTCCCAGTCTACAATGGGTAGTTAAAGTCTTCCAAGAATAAGGTATTTGGTTGGATGATGAGTGCCTGTAGTAGGTCTAGGAAAGAGCTATGAGCTTCATGGGTCAAAGAGTGCGATCTGTAGCTGGCCAGGACATGACAAGAAACCTTGTCTATGGAGACTTGGATGTAGATGAACTCCAGGGCATCAGCCTGTTTAACCAACCTGTAGTTGTATTTGTTGCTAACGTAGATCGAGACACCTCTGCCTTTAGCTCCTATCTGTGCTGCTGTTGGTCTAAAGGTATGGAAGGCACTGAAGCATTCCAATGCTGGAGTACTTTCTGTGGCATTAAACCATGTCTCTGTAACAGCACAGATGTCTACATCGTCCATCATGAGGAAAGCTTATAGGGTGTGGAGTCTCTCCTACCACACTGATCACTAACCCCTTAAGGCTGCTTTGAGTTTTTTTTTTTGTTTGTTTTTTTGGCTATAAGGAGGTGGATAAAGTTGTAGGTGCAGACTATCCTTTGCATAGCAACTTGTTCTGTTAACCATTTCCTTCCATGCTGATAAATATTTGATTCCCGTGAAGTGACACCAGAAACTAAGCCAGCTATTAAATTCAGTCATTTCTGTTCTTACTGTGACATCATTCTTGTTGAAGGTAGAATGCTGCTGAGTACAAGGCACATATCTGTCTGTGACACATATTCGGAGAGATCCATAATGTCTCTTTTCATACTTACTATGTCTAGGCAGTTCAGATGCTTACAGCCAACTGAATAGAATTCCATAAAATGGGCAAGGTAGTAAAAATGCAGAGTAAGGTTTCTGGTTGAAGGATCCTAGTCGGAAAAGGAATTCTTCTGAGGATCTCAGGTTGCACACAGATGTATAGCAGATGAAAACACCTGGGAGAGAATGTTGTAGGGCATGGAGAACATGAGTAAACTCAAAAATGTGTTTTTATTCATTCATTTGTCTTTGTTTACCAGGAAAGTCTGACTGGGCAAAAACCCAATTTTAGTGGAGGCCTGGGAGAGAAAAGATCCACAATGAAATTACATGTAGTATACAAGGTTGTAATCATTTCTGGTGTTCATAATTCACAAATAAGTAAACAGAGATTTGCATACATTTAGTACTACGTTAACAAAAAGTATAATTAAAATAAAGAGAAAAGTGCATAGGTTAAATACAATGATGGTAATATAAGGTTGGAAAAAGAAAAGTAATAATAGAGGATTGTTAGATAAATGGATCAGATAGGAAGAAATAGTTGTGGTTATAGATAATTTTGAAGGCGTTTATAGAAAGAGAGTTAGTATAGCTATAGACAGTGATGTGATTAGACAGTACATGAGAGGAGTAAGGTAGTGAAAAATATCAGCATGGTAAATAACATACATAGCTAGAGGCACATAGAGTGGTAAAAGCAATGTGGAAATTGAAGTTACTGGGAAGAATGGCCTGCAGAGAAGACTAACCATGGGAGAAGAAAGGCAATGCTAAGCCAAATATAGGTGTTCCTTAAGTAGGGTTTGGAATGTATTTAGATTTCCTATTTGCTTTAAAAAGTGGAGACTGTTTTGTTTTCCAGAGTTCTGAGATACAGTGGGAGTGGGCAGAGTCTCCAGAAGTAATGTATGACTTACTGGTTGATTGTAGTTGATTTTTTTTTTTGTTGTAACAGAAGTCTCTAGATGGATGACAATAGTATAGATTGTTTTGTAGTGATGGTAATTTGTTTGTAGCATGCAAATCAATTGTGAGTAACAAATTTGATTTATATAGGGAGTTATTTGCTGACTACCTCTGACCATCAAAGGCATAGGAGCCATATCAGGGGTAAATTGTCAATAAACCATACATTCATCCAAGTTGCATTCAACTAGGGATAAAGAAGAACTCTGCCTTACATACACAGAGAACCTGTTACATAAAATGGGACTTCTCTGAGAAACATATATGTCTGTCCAACATGTCGCATTTATGTCACAAACAAAATTTTTTTTTTTAATCTAGCAGTTTTGATGCTGTTGGTTTTGCAGATGTACAAAAAGTTAATCAAAAAAGGGTCTATGGATGCCTTATATGCCAGGCAAAGATCATCTCTCAGAAGTCTGCATGATACTGAGTAAAGAGACAGGGCTTCCAGGCAATCAGCGGAGGACATTGTTGTTTACCTTCTGTATTATTTTTGTAAAGAACGTTTGAATACATTCCATTTACTGCATACGTCTAGTCATGTACATACAGAAGGAGGCAGTGTACTCTATGATGGGTCTGATGACAATTGAGTACAGTGGTATGATGACCTCTCTGAACCTAGATGCCATTCCCTTGCTTACAAGTTGACAACACAGAGGGATTTTTTTACTACCATGCTGGTCAAAGGCTAAGTTACTATGTACATGGGTTCAGAGATTCATGACTATTGAATAAACTTTTAAGGGTGTTTTATTCATAACATAGTTACTTGGAGTGCAGACTTCCCAAAAAGTGCTATAAATGCATTGCTTGGTATTGAGTTTTAAGCTATAGCTTTTTCACCAAACATTTGTCTATATTTGACCTTCCTGAAGGGTGTTGTCATTTTGGGTAGATTCAGTGACTGCTCCCAGTTTGCAATCTTCTGCAAACTTGGTTAGCCAGAGGCCGTTGACATTGGCTTTGCCATCTGAGAAAAAGAAGCTAAAGACAAATGGGCCTAGCATAGAGCCCTGGGGGACTCCACTGGTGACTGACCTCTTTGCAGAGGTGGCCTCACTGATTCTAACCTCCTGCATCCTATCAGTGAGCCAGCTTGCTATATAATGTGTCATAAAGGAGTATATGCCTAGTTCTGTAAGTCTGTTGATAATGCCCAAGTGAGGTATTGTATCAAATGCCTTAGCCCCTCATCCATTGCCTTAGTAACCTTTTCAAAGATGTCCGCCAGTTTCAGCAACATGACCCTTCTTTGACAAAGCCAAACTGGGATGTCTCCAGTGTCTGGAGGTCTTCTATGTCCTAGTTAATAATTCCCATGATAATTCTTTCCGTGGCTTTGCACATATGACTAGTCAGACTAATGGGTCTGTAGTTTTGAGGATGTTTTGAAGGTCCTAACTTATGAAGGAAGATGTCCATTACAGTGCTTAATTCATGTGGCACAAAACCTGTTTTAAGACTATAGTTCCTGATACGTCATATTTTAGACTATTCAGGAGACATCCTATAGTGTTATCTAAACCCATTGAGGCAATGTCCCTGGTTTTAGTAAGTGAATCCAGTACATGCTCCCTAGTTATATTTTGAGTGGTTATGTTTGAGGGTATTTTGGGGGGGGGGGGATGATTGGGGGACTGGGGAGTAAACTTGAAATTGAATTTGTTCATTAACTGGTTTACTGTATCACCAGGCTCAGTGATTGTGGCACCATAATAATTACTGGTTCAAGGCTCCCGAGAGCACCCCAGCACTGCCAGATTATACCTCATACCATGCTTTATGGCCCCAAAACTTGGACCGAACCAGAAAAGGAGGGGGAGTATCAATATTCATCAAAGATACCCACACCTCCAGGTTGGTGGCACAGCACGAAGCATCAGACACTATCCATGTGCAACTAACAGTGGGTAAAACTGCCTTCCAGTTTATAGCCTGCTACAGACCACCCTCCCAAACCCAAGAACCCCACTCGGCCTTTCTGAAAACACTGGAAAATATGAAGGTCTCTCCAAACACCATTATATCGGGTGACTTCAACTACCCAAACATAGACTGGGAGCATTACTCTAGCTCCAACACACTAGCTCAAAGGTTCCTAGAATTTATAAACTCAAATGCTATGGAACAAATTGTTACCACTCCCACAAGAGGGGAAAACATACTGGACCTGGTCATCACCAACATGGGGACTCTATACTCCAGACCAGAAGTATATCCCTCACTGGTAAGATCAGACCATAAACTAATCTCACTGGATATTCACATTCTGACCCCATCCGCTGCCCAGAAAACCACAGTGAAAAACTTCTCTAAAGCAAATTTCACACTCCTCAAAACCAAAGTGGAATCCTTCAAAGCCCACGGGCCTGTGGAAAATACGGCCCAGACCGCAGAATCCTTTATAAACGCATTCTATGAACACCTTCAGGAATGCATGGATCATGCAATCCCAAATAAAACCAAGACCCAATCCTCCAAAGGCAGATGTTCTGTCTGGTGGACCCCAGCCATAAACAAACTATACAACAGAAGGAGGAAGCTACTACATCATAGAGCAAAATCCCAAAAAGGGAAGGCATCTCTGATCAGTGTTAGCAAAAAACTACGGGCACTCATAAAATCATCTAAGGCCAGCTTCAAGAGAAAAATTGCACAGGACACTAAGGATAATCACAAGGTTTTCTTTAGTTATGTTAGGAACCTGGGTGGGAATTCCTAGATATGTTCAGAATTGGTCCAAAATGACAAAAAATACACTGAACCCACAGACATTGCCAACATCCTAGCTGACAGGTTCAGTGCAAACCCCCCCCACCAAAAGGGCAAATATCTATCCCAGCAGAGAGCTGCCCCCCTGACATCTCAGATGCTCAGGTAAGAGCTGCCCTCTCCAAAGCAAAAAACACAGCATCAGTGGGACCAGACGGTGTCCTGGGTTGCGTCCTACATGAACTCCAAGAAGAGCTAAACCCAAACATAAAACTACTGTTCAATCTCAGCCTTACCACAGGATATGTACCCAAAGAGTGGCATACAGCAACAGTGGTCCCTCTCCACAAAGGTGGTGCCTCAATGGATCCTGGAAACTATTGCCCCATAAGCCTGACTAGCTTGGTCTGCAAAGCTATGGAAAGGATCATCATGGACCTCATAAAAAAAGATATTGGGGACCTACAGACACTGGATCCTACCCAGTTCGGCTTTGTTAAGGGCAGATCCTGCCTCTTAAACCTGGTTGATTTCTTTGAAACAGTTACCAAGGCCATTGACGAGGGGAAGGTGGTCCACACAGCCTACCTGGACCTCGCAAAAGCCTTTGATGCAATACCCCACTCGGGCATTATAGATAAGCTCACCAGCTTAAATATAAACCCCTATGTCACTAGATGGGTTGCAAACTGGCTCAAGGACAGAACCCACAATGTTAGAATTGCTGGAGCCATGTCAGACTCCAAACCAGTTACAAGTGGCATCCCACAAGGCTCAGTCCTGGGACCTCTCCTGTTTGGTATATATTTCTCGGAGGTACAGGCCAACACGGAAGGACTGTGGCTGACCAAGTTCGCAGATGACTGCAAACTGGGTGCTATAATCGACTCTCCAGCTGACACATCCATCCTCCAAAAGGGCCTCACAGAAACAGACAACTGGTGCCAGAGCCATGGCCTCAAGCTAAACGCCAAGAAGTGTATAGTCATCCCCTTCGGCAAAAACAAAGTGCCCACAAATTACCACATAGGTGGTAATCCATTAAGTATGGAAGAAGTAATTAGGGACCTGGGGACCCAAGCTGATAGCAATCTCTCATTTGACAACCACGTGGCCAAAGTGGTTAGAAAAACATTTTATATAGCCCACCTAATCATGAAGGGATTCACATCTAGATCAGGGGAGGTCATTGTGCCTCTTTACTCATCCCTCATCAGGCCCATAATTGAGTACAATGCCCTTTTTGGGATGTACCTTACCAGACACCTGCAGCAACTGGAAAGACCCCAAAAGTACCTCACCAAGAGGATCAAAGGGCTCAAACAGATGCCATATGCTGCGATCTGTGCCTGACGTATAAAGCCATGTCCAACCCGGAATTAATGGACATCCTGCACCTCAGAAAATCCAAATCCCATTGAGCTACACGCTCAAGAGACTTGAACCTCCGCACTGAAATAAATAGGACATGCTGAAGGGACAGATTCATAACCCAGAGGCTCCCTTCACTCTGGAATAAAATCCCAGTCCAGGTTAGGCAGAGTCCCTCATTGACTCTCTTCAAGAGGAATCTTGATGAGTGGATGGGAGATAGTAGGTTTACCCCGGTTATCACTTCTGTGTCACTGTTAGACAGAGGCACAGTATACTAACCTCAAAAAAGGGCATAGCAAAATTAATTTAAAATGGGTGGCAAAAGCCAAACACACTGTGGCTAGGCTTATAAATGCTCTAGGGCAGATAGCCTAATATGAACCTATGAACCTATGAACCTATAAACTACCAATTCAGTGCATTGCTTTGTGCTGTCCTTGAGGATTCTGACATATCTGTAGAAAGTCTTATAATTATATTTCACTTGAGAGGCTACCTTAACCTCAAAGATAGCTTTGCTTAACCTACTTAGCCCTCTTATTTGCCTATTTACTTTGATAGGAAAATTTTTATCTTTATGAGAATTACCCTTCCAGATTTTTGCCATCATTTTTTTCCTTTTGTGGTATATTCTGTTTAATTTGGTATATCACCAGGATGTTTTTTTCTGGGGCTAGTCCTGGGCTTACTTCTAGGCACTGACATGATTGTATAGAGTTTCTGAAAGCAATTCAGAATAGGCTGCTGTCTTCAGAGGTATGAAGGGGCATTGAATTTTGACAAAGCATCACTTAATAATAGGTAATTTGCATTGGAATAGTTCCTGATTGTTACTGGTTTTAATGGATTTACAGAGTTGATTTTGATTTTGAAGGAGACAGCTTTATGGTTGGAACTTACCAGGGAGGGCAAGACATTGGAGAGTTCAGAGTTCTCCCATATTTGTAAGCATGAGGTCCAATATGTTGGAGCCTGTAGCAGGCAAATTCAAGGTTTGGTCAAGGGTGTTTGTATTTACAAAGTCCTGGAAATTTGTGCTTGCAGATGTGATGCCCTGCAGAATTTCCAATGTATAGAGAGGTAATTAAAGTCTCCCATGAGTAGGGTGTTAGGTTGGATGGTAAGTGACTCCAGTAGGTCCAGGTATGCATTGTGAGCTTCATGGGACATGGAGGGTGACCTATATGTGGCTTGGATGTGGTATGTGATGTTGTCTGTGGTGATCTGTATGTGGAAGAACTCAAGCACATCATCTTGTCTGACCACCCTAGAGGTATGCTTGCTATTTATGTATATCCACCTTTAGCCCTTGCCTGTCTAGTTATTAGTCTAAAAGTGTGAAAGGCACTAAAATCTTGCACTGCCATGATACCCGCTGCCTATTTAAATTATGTCTTGGTAACTACACAGGTGTCTATTTTTTCGAGTGTGAGGAGGGCATGGAGGGAGTTGGTCTGTTTATTTTTTTTTAGTTAGGCTCCTGGCATTAATCAGTAACACCTTGAGGTTCAGTTGATTTGATTTTGCTATGTTGGTATGTTTGTCAATTTGTCATTGCCTAAAAAGGCATGATGGGGGTTGATGAAGTTTTAGCCTGTATTCAAAGTCTTAGAAGGGAAAGGAACAGGCCATCTTTGGTAAGGCAACATGGTCTATTGACCATGTCCTACTAAGTTGGCGTTACTGCTTAATGCCAGGAGCCTAAATAAAAAGAAAAACAAATTCCCTCCAAGTACTCCTCACACTTGACAAAATAGATATCTGTGCAGTTACCAAGACATAGTTTAAAAGGTAATGAGTATACAGGCAGAGAAAGATAATGGATCCCCTTAGAATGAATCTGGAAAGACAGGCAGTTGTTGAAGTCAATCATTTTGTGCTCATACTGTGGCATACTTGGTAGAGGAATTAATCAGTTGGGTAAAAACCAAATAAGTTTATTGAGTCCTTGACATTGTTGCACTTTAGAGATTGGTAGTCTATATTTAGATCATGTAATATGAAGGGGTTCCTATTACGAGAACGAAGATTCCTTTAGGCGAATACGAAGACGTTGACCCATATTGCGAGAAGTACATAAACCATGAAAGTTAAAAACAGCGAAGTTCAAAATGTCGATTTGTTTTGGTTGGCCCATCTGCGGTATAGCTCCGTAATGTAAGTGTGTGATAGATAGGAATTTCGTGTTAGGATTTGGGTTAAGGTAAGTGCATAGATAGGTAATGTATGTAAGATTTAGTGTAGTGTTAGAAGCAGGTATTTTTTACATGTATGTATGTGTTATATTCATTTTGTTTGGGTGTATTTGTGTAGGGGAAGTGTGCAGTAGTTACGGACCTTAGGGTTAGGGAGGGATTAAGGATAGTGCATAGTTAGTTGTGTATGTGGGGTTTAGTATAGTGTTGGAGGTAGGGTTTTTTTAAATGTATGTATGTGTTTTATTTATTTTGTTTGGGTGTATGTGTGTAGGGGAAGTATGCGGTAGTTACGGACCTTAGAGTTAGGGAGGGGTTAAGGAGAGTGCATAGATAGTTGTGTTTGTGGTGTTTAGTGTAGTGCTGGAGGTAGGGTTTTGGTGCTTTAGTTTAGGTTAGAAGTAGGATTTGGTTAGTGCATGTATGTGGTTTATTTATTTTGTTTGGGTAGGTAGTATGTAGCGGGTGGTGGGTTAGCCGACTATGACAGTTCGATATTTTTTTTTCTCAATTTAGTGCATTCGGGATTTTTGCAGTTCGCGGTATAGGGGTCAATGTTTTGTTATTCGCACATAGGGTTTTTCGCTTTGGTACTATAGACCCAATATGAAGGTTTCTTGGTGGATATTGTCAGTCATCCAATGAGGAATATTTTCTTGAGTATTAATGTTGTTGCTTGGTGTAAATAGATTGTTGAGATACCTATGCACTTTCTTTGGCTGATTTTAAGGGGAGAAAGAGAGAGAGAGAGAGAGAGAGAGAGAGAGAGAGAGAGAGAGGAGTAGGATTTTGGCATTATTAAATTTTGAAATATTTGGGTTAGTTGGGGTAATTTCTCAGGTATTGTTTATAGTAATTACCATGCCTCCTGCACTTTTTTGTTTTCTGCCCATTCCCAGTATGTTAAATTATAGGGTGTGGCTAATTTTATTGTCAGTTAATTCTTCTTTTGGCTGGGTACCAAGGGCAACTACAATATCCAAAGAAGAGAAAGATAGAAATGTTTTGATATCTTGGATTTTGTTGCAGGTACTTCTAAGATTAAAATGTAAGTTAGAGTTGTGAGCATAAGACAGTCATTTTGATGTAGGGCAGTGGCTGTCATGGGTAGTTATTGCATGGCGTTAGGGTTTGGATGAACATCGGCACTAAATTTCAGGATGGGGTTGAGATGGGTATTTCTGGATAATGGCATTTATATTTGTGTTTGAGTTTTATTACCAATGAGGCAGTGAGAGCCTTTACCTTAATATATATGGGTTGGAAGAGGTCTGTATTTTGAAAGTGGAAGAGATAAAGGAATGTAATGATTGTGAAGGAAAGGGCTTTGTAAAACCATGAATGTGGGTTAGTGATGAAAACGATAAGAGGTCTAAGTGTCTTAGTACCATTGAGGATTGAAGTGAAAGGAAAGGAAAGAGAGACTTTTGGGGGATGTTTGGTTATGAAGAATGGCAGTAGATTGAACTGCTGGTGTGTGATCTGACAATCTCCTGGAGAGAAAAAGAGAGAGAGGGTGTGTGCGTGAGAGTGACAGAGAGAGATGCTAGTTGTTTAAGGACATGAAAAAGGAAGAGGGTTATAAAGAAGTGGCAGACATCTGTGAGTGAGAAGAGAAGGGGATGTGAAAATGACTTACTTGAAGGAAGAGAGTGGAAAAAGCTTACATCCGTGATGATGTGATTCTAAGGAGATTAAGGAGATAGAACTGAGCATTAATGAGGACTAGAATTATTTGAAGTGATAATTTGGGAAAGAAGAGTGATGATTGGATGACGTGGAGAAATAGGCAGTTGGGTTAAATACAGATTATTTGCAGATGCAGGTTAATGGGTAGAAAGACTGAGAAAAGGAGGTGGAGTTTTTGGTATGGGACAGTGAGATAGATGAGATAGTGAGATGGATGTGTCTATTTCTTCAGGGAGTGGTTGGTGGGATAAGCAATGTTAGATAAAGATTTTCATAGGCTGATGAGATTACAATTTAAGGTGTGTGGACTGGTTGCTTAAAGGTGGGGGACTGGTATAAATAGTATACATGCAGATGAAGAAATAAAAGAGTTGTACATAGACTAAACCCTTAAATTTCTAAGTATGCCCACTGCAGTGGAGGAAGTCTTGTAGAGTCTTAGAAGCAAATCTGGCTACTCTGATAGGCAGTGGTGAGTTTATATCACTCTCCCTCTGAAAAGGATGTTAAAACCAATCCACCATAGGTTGGGGGCAGGATGAAAATATCTTTGTCAATGTTAAGTGCACTTCAACCAGTATAACATGTCCTTGTGTCTTTTTGACACCTTTAGTTTTATGTTCTGGAATGCTGAGACATTGTTACAGTAATACACCATGGAAACTGACATATTCAGACTGAATAATAATATCATCTAGGAAAAGATGTATATATGCAAACATTTTTTTTTTATTTTCTGTTTGCATACCCCTGATTTTATGAGAATTAGTAGGACAAAGAACCATGCAAAATTTAAAGCCTTAAACTCTAATTTAAGTGACAGCTCAGTGCACTTTAATTCTGAGATTTTTACATTTTTTCCAAACTGCGCGAATATAAATGAAATATATTCACATATCAGTACACAAATGTCAAATATCAGTTCCATGCTGCATCTGAAATGTCTGTTTGTAATTCTGAGCAACATAAATGCCAAACAGTTTAGGAAAAAAATAAGCCTAGTAAAAATTAACATTCATAGATAGTAAGCTCAAGTTTACATCAGTTAATTTATAGTACTATAGTGTCTTTTTAGGGGATCTGTGACTTTCTGTGGATGGTATTTAACGATCTGATATACCAACTTTCGCTGTTCCTCGTTGTGAGTCAGCACGTGACAGAAGTCATTTATTAATTCGACTGCTTGTTTGGCACAATCGTTAACATCTCACAAAGCTGTAACAGTTTGTTTCGCAATGATAAAGTCAGGCATGTCACTCCATGCTGCAGGATCAGCTGTTAGGAAAGATGGGTTTATTTTGACAGCAGTGAACAGATTCATTGATCATTCTGTTACCAAGTCAGATAAGGTCATGCCTTGGAAACTGGCAACAGATTTTGCACTGACCCTTCTTACAGTCTACCAGTTATTACATTCTGGTGGTATTTTGACATGTTTGCTGCTGCATCATCTTCCTCGTCATTTTCATGTTCGCTACTGTCTTCTGCCTCTGTCAGCTCTCCAGCTTCTCTGACTGTTTCTTTCAGTTGTTGTTTATCTTTGATTTCATTTCTTTCTGTAGTTGTTTTTCCTTTCTGACCATTAATTTTTTGAATTCAATGTCCTCTCCACCAATTATCATTTTTCTGTCTGTACTTTGATCTTGTAGAAAATCTCAGTCTTCTTGAGTCTTTATCAATAATTCTGCATCAGCATGACCCACATCAAAAGCTTCAAAAGTTGTTGTTGTATTTTTCGGCTTTTCCCGCTTAGGGGTCGCCACAGCGGAACTCCGGTCCGCTAATAATTGGCAGTAGATCTTTACGTACCGAGTTGCCAGCTCTGATGCACAACCTTCAACGAAGGTACGCCCATTCATGCATGTCTCCACACAGAAGACGCTTTAGCTGAGAATCAAACAGGACAACGTCTTACTGTGAGGCGACAACGCAACCACAGCACCACCACCACAGTAGTTCATTGCTAAAATCTGTTTCTAACTGAGACTGTGTATCTGACTGGTGCTTGTTATTCTTCCTGATTCTCGAATCCTTTTCATATAGATTGCATTCAGGTTCTGCATTGTAGGTATGCTAGCCAACTGCCATAACTGTAGAACAACATCAACAGCATTTGAACAACTCACTGAAAGAGTTAACTTGTTGGTTTTAAGATCATAGAATAGTCTGCATAAAATGTGACTGTTGGTTGGAACCTGATTTGAGCAAGTTGAGATATTAAGGGCAGGTAACTCCTGGCTAACAAGCCATACATCAGTAGCAGCTCTGGTTGACTTTTTCACTGAGCTCATGGTTCACCATTATGGGGACTGGGCTCTGTCAATTAGCATTAACACAGCCAGCCACACATGCAGAAACTATATGAATTGATAAATCATCAAAAAATAATTAAATACAATGTTTCACTCTGCACAATGTAAACAGGAAACAGCATAGAAGTTTGACCAATGAAAATAGAATTAAATAGTGCACAAGGCTTTAAATAAGTAAAGTAGGTTGCATAAGGTTATGGAAGCTCAAGTAAAACGGACTGGAGATAGATAAATACAACACTGTAATGCAATTAGTCATACTGGAAACAGTGTGATTTTTTACATGCTGTGAGCTGTCACTTAATGAAGTCAGACAATTCTAAATTTTTGCATACATACACAACTCACCAACGTTGTCACCTCGCAGTAAGACGCTGTCCGGTTCAATTCTCAGCTAGACCGTCTTCTGCGTGGAGACATGCGTGAATGGGCATACCTTCATTGAAGGTTGTGCATCAGGGCTGGTAACTCAGCAAGTAAAACTCAGCTACCATCATTAGCAGACCGGAGTTCCGCTGTGGCGACCCCTAACTGGAAAAAGCTGAAAAGACACAACTTGTGTGCGCTAGCCTTTTAGAGCCTTGCTAGTGTAATTTGTTTGTGCTTTTGCAACTTCTGTTAAAAAAAAAAAAAACAAAAAAAAAATCTATCTTCTACAAAAATCCTATCTGCCTCCTCGTTTCCCGCCTTTCCTTAAACTAGTATAGTCCAGATCCCAGATTTGCTGATTTCTGGATTGTGCTTTTTGTTGAGAGTGGACCAGACCTTGCAGGTATAGAGGGTAGTCTTGTAGCCTATCAGTGGCAGTGGTAAGCTCTGAACAACCTATCGCTAGGGGAGTGGTTTCCAGCTCTAGTTTGTTTTACTATTGGCAGTTTTGGGCTGCTTCTATCCCTTTCAATTTCCTGCTTTAAAACCCAGGTTTGCACACTGTGTAGCTCCTCTCAGCTAGGGTTAATCTACTCCTAGTGCCAAAAAGTCTGCTCTTCAAATTTTCTCTTAGAACTTGTTGCTTTTCAGTAGTAGCTCTAAAATATGAACCCCTGTGATCAGCACTTGCTCTAGTACAGCTAGAAAGCACTAAAGAAGCCGTAAACTAATACAAGCACTAAAATCAAATCATAAGCACTAAGAACCTAAGCTGCAAGTACCTTGCCAATATAAAGAAAAACAGCTCCTGTACTCTACTATAAAGCACCATACCAGGCATGTCCAAGGGTCAGCTACCAGTGATTTCTCCTGTTCACCTAGTGAATCTAGGCATACTGGGGCAATGTAGCAATTGCCTCATGTACACAGACAACCCTCTCCTCCTACCAACAAATACTACAACTTGCGAGAGATGCAATTATATAGCTAAACTAGAAGCAAAGCTCTCTCCAGCTAAGACCATACTAGACAGTCAAGAGGAGAAGGTGAACATCTGCACTACACCTTAAGCAACACATAGCCCTACAGAACCCACTCCAACACCCACACATAGTAACACAAATCCCACATATGGAGAGGCCCTTAACATTAACCTACCCAAGAAATAAAGACCTCCGAAGCTGATACACAAGCGTACGCCAATTACTACTAATACGACACATAGCTCACAACACCAGTGTACCACCCAAAAACAGCCCCTAAGGCAAAACAATGTACCAAACACTTTAGTCATAGGAGACTCTATAGTCAGGCACACTGATGTCCCACTTACCAGGCTGAATAAGGAGAAAGTTACAGTAAGCTGCCTGTCGGGTGCCTGGATCCGCCACATAATGCATGCACTCAAGTCACTCCACAATGAGTACAGATATGACTCTGTCATTGTCCATGTTGGTGTGAATGACCTGAGACATACCTCCCTGGACTACATGAAAAGAGACATGGAGGAGCTTTCCAATCTTGTAGCTCAGGCAGGAATGACCCTAGCCCTGAGTAGCATCCTGCCATTACCCAGAATGATACCACAGTACAATGACAAAATGACTGACTTCAACAATTGGCTTAGCTTCTGGTGTCATTTTAAGGGGATCCAGTATCTGCCTGGGACAACATGATCGACAGACCACAATGCATTGCCAGAGATGGCGTGCACCTGTCGCCCTTGGGATTCGGGATACTGGCCAAGGCTCTAGCCACACCTATAGTGCCTTTTTAGGCAAGGTTCAAAAGACAAATCCACCACCATAACAGGTACATGCAAGCAAAATCTGAGGGTAATGCTATTCAATGCTAGAAGTCTAAACCTCAAAATGCACTCACTTAAGGCACACCAAAAAATCGAGAACATCAACATCTGTGCAGTAACTGAGACCTGGTTCAAGGCTCCAGAGAGCACCCCAGCATTACCAGACTATAATTCATACCACACCTTTCGGCCATCTAACCTGGACCGAAACAGTAAAGGTGGAGGTGTGTCCATATTCATCAAAGATACCCACACCTCCAGACTAGTTGCCAAGCATAATGCATCTGAGATTATCCAAGTGCAATGAAATCTGGGCAAGACCGCAATCCAAATTGTTACTTGCTACAGATCCCCCACCATGCCCCAGGAGTCCCACTCCACATTTCGTGACACACTGGAAATATTAAGGTACAACCCAGCACCCTAATACTGAGAGATTTCAACTACCCCACCACCAACTGGGAAAACTACTCGTGCACTAACTCTTTTGCTCAACGTTTTTTTGGAATTCATAAATTCAAATGCCCTGGATCAACTTATCCACACCCCCACCAGGGCAGCAATATCTTGGACTTGGTCATTACCAACATGAGCAACCGATGTTACACACCAGAGGTTATCCCCTCATTGGTCAGATCCAACCACAAGCTGATCAGCTTAGACATTCACATCCCGCCACATGCCCCATTAGGGAAACCACAGTAAAACATTTCTCCAAAGCCAACTTCACGCTTCTTAAGATAGAAGTGGCAAACTTCATGACACCCATGCAGCCAGACAATAGAGATCTGACTTCTGAAACCTACACAAAGGCACTTTATAAGAACCTACATGAGTGCATGCATCCCTAACAGAACCAATATGCTATCCTGCAAAAAACGGAAGCTAATCTGGTGATCTCCTGTCATAAACAAACTCTACCTCAAAAAACCACGAAAGAACAAGAAGTATAATCACCAAACTGAAGCCATTGTGGCTTAAGTGGTTTGTATTGATTGAATAATTGAGTGATTGATTCATTCTAGCAAATGTATAAAAAGATGCAGCTGTATGTCTTTGATTATTCCTTTGAAGGCTATGTTCAGCCGAGGTACCAGAAGACATTAAAGCATTTTGCTGTATGCTGGCTTCAGTTTGGTGATTATACTTCTTGTTCTTTCGTGGTTTTTTGAGATATTGAACTTCTGGGGCCAACATGATGAATTCTGTCGTGAACACTGATGGATTGATGTTTGCTAGTTTATTAAAAGAAAGAGAAGATAAACTGGCTCGTTCAGACCCTTGGACCTTTTCCATGGAAGGTGATTATGATAAAAGATTTGATGACTTGAAAAAGTTAATGACTAAAGAGACTTCTCTGTTTTATGACACACGTTTGCTTGAAAAATATTTAAATTTGTCCATTACACCGAGGGGTCTTAGAGTGGACAAATTACCCGCTTTCAAGTTTTCGGATGATGAAAAAGAACTGTTAAATGAGTGGAAGGCAGTTTCTCTTCAGTGTACTCTTGGATGGCTTAAAATTCTTGTTAAGCGTAATCAGAAAGCCTTGAGCACAATTCAATCTCAAATTGCTGAATTACAGGGCAATTTGGCTAAAGACTTTCCAAATGATACCTTTCATTCTTTAATGAAACGCATTAATGATGAAATTAACAAAATTGAAAGTGAGGTTATTCTGCGTAAAAAAAAAGAAGCTGAATCGTGACATTAGAGATTTTAATAATGATTCAGTTTATTCTTGGCAACGTAAGAGCAAAAATGGTAGATCCCGAAGTGAAAACACGGAAGCAAGCTCTCATAGTGGGCGTGATTCATCTGTTTCGTCATCTGACACTACTGGCAGCAAGAAGAGCGTGTCGTTTGAGCGTGTGGATGTAATGGAGGATTCTGAAGTTCACTCTGAGACGGTACAGCATGGGCGTTGGAATTTTCGCCAGAATAACAGGCGGAGGTCAAGAGCAAGAGGTCGCAACAGGAAATACTGACTCTAATTTTGTTTCAGTAGGTACTGACTTTAATGACTTTAATGACTCTAACACGATTGATTCGGCTTTTGAATTTACAAGCACTGATGTTGCTCAGTTAAATGCGTATATTGTAAACCTGAGCAATTTAAATTTAACTAATGTCATGTGCTGTGTTCTACAAAAGGGTACTAAATTTGTCCCTGTTAGAATACCTGCTTTAGCCGATATCCTGTTGGATATAAAGCGTTTTTGTCGTAAATTGCACTTGAAAGTGTTTTTTAATGGTCAAACTACTAGCAATGAGTCTGTGTTGGATAATAACATTAGTAGTAACAGTGAAACTTCTTTTTTAGACGACTCTTTAAGGAATCTGTCTATTTATGACTTTGAGTCAGATCATTCCATGGATATAGATGCACTAGAATTTTCTTGTGGTTCAAATGGTGGTGGGAATCGTTTTTCTACTGGCTATGGTAGGCTTGAAGTTCCCTGTTTGCCTACGCAAAGTAAATTTTACCCCCCTAAAAAATCAGCTATTTTGAATAGTTTTGAAAACATTCTTGTTAGGAAAGTTGAAATAGCATATGCTGCATTTAGAAAGCAGTTTATTGAATTTAACCTAACAAAGTCTGAATGGCTAGCTATTAAAGCTATGCAAAATGTTTCAGATAAATATGTTTATTGTCAAGCTGACAAAGGGGGTAATTGGGTTATTATGGGGAAGCAACATTATTTAAAGATGGTATTTGATTTGTTATCTGATGAAAATATTTATCTTGAATTGTCCCACAATCCAGTCGTGGAGTATAATGAAATACTTTTGGAACTGCTTGAACGGGGTGAAAGATTAGGTTTTTTATCACAAAAAGATGTGAAAAAATTGTATATTGAAAATCCTAGAGATGCATTTTTTTATGCCTTGCCGAAATTACATCATAATTTTAATGACCCGCCTGGCCGTCCGATAGTTTCAAGCTGTGGATGTTTTCAATTCTATTAGATAGCTTATTAAAGAGGGAACTTAAGAATGTTGTTTCTCATATTAAGAATACTAATGAATTTTGTGCTTTGGTTAGGGATATGCATTGGGACAATAATTTCTATTGGGCTACCGTAGATATCAAGGCTCTGTACACAAGCATTTCTACCACTTTTGGAATTGAGGCTATAGGTCAAATTATGGGGGAGGGCCCACGTACATCTTTTGTTATTATGTTGCTTGAATTTGCACTAAAACATAATTATTTTTTGTGTGAAGATAAAATCTTTTTGCAAAAGGAAGGAACTGCAATGGGGGCTAATATTGCCCCCACTTATGCAATTCTTTTCATGTCCTTTTTTGAAACCACATTTTTGTATACTTTAAAATTCTTCCATGAATCTGTGGTTTTATACCGTAGGTACATTGATGATTTGATATTTATTTGTAAAGGCAACATATCTGACTTTAGTCATTTTGTAGATGAACTGCATTTGAATAAATTTGGCTTGAAATTCACTTATAAAGTGAATTTACTTAGTATAGAATTCCTTGATATTTTTCTATATGTAGATACGTGTGATATTATTCAGTTTAGACCATTTAGAAAGGTGACAGCAACAAATAATTTTTTGCATGCTTCAAGTGCACACCCAACTCATTTAATTGAAGCCCTCCCTTTTGGCGAATTTAAGCATATTTTTGAGCACACATCCAAAAAATGTTTTTTGAAAGAAGAATTTCAGGATGTTAAATATAGATTAAAAAGCAGGGGCTATTCTGAAAAGGATGTTATATGTAGTGAAAAGAGAGTGTTGGATAATAAAAGTTTAAAAAATCAAAATTTCATTGCTACTAAAGATGCTGTTACAGGTAATAATGAAAAAATGTTTTTTGTAACAAAATATTCCCCATTTTCTAATATATTAAAATATATTGTAGATTTTTTGTGGCCTACTGTTTGTGATAATGATGAGATAGGTCATTTGTTCCCCAAAAGGATTAGCTTCTCTTATGGTAGATTTTCCAACCTTAAGGAACTTTTGAGTTCAAAACATAATATGAATAACTTTAAGGAAGGTAATGGGATGTTTTGTTGTGGCAGGTGTAAAATTTGTAACAAGGTGAAAAATCTTTCAGGTAGTGAAATAAATGGCATAAAATTTAATGCCACTGATAGATTTAATTGCAAATCATGTGGGGTTGTGTATATAGTGGGTTGTGGTTGTGTCCCATGTAAATATTATATTGGTCAAACTAAACGACAGGTAAAAATACGTATTATGGAACATATTGGTGATGTTAGGCACTGTAGAATTGATAGTCCCATATCAGAACACTTTAATAATTTTCACTCTGGGTGTTTAGATTCTTTATTTTTCTGTTTTCTTGGTAAACCAAGTGCTACAGGCTTTGGGAATTTCTCACAAAAACTTTTGAACCTAGAAAGCAGATTTATTCTAAATTTTGGTACACTAGCGCCTAAGGGCTTGAATTTAGAAATGAATATTAATTTTTAATATTTAAAATTTAGTAAAACTAAATATATTTTTACTATATGTATTAAAATTGTGGCTTAAGTGGTTTGTATTGATTGAATAATTGAGTGATTGATTCATTCTAGCAAATGTATAAAAAGATGCAGCTGTATGTCTTTGATTATTCCTTTGAAGGCTATGTTCAGCCGAGGTACCAGAAGACATTAAAGCTTTTTGCTGTATGCTGGCTTCAGTTTGGTGATTATAAACAAACTCTACAACAGAAGAAAGAAACTGTTGCAAAAAAGAGTAAAATCCCATGACTGGAAGAACTCCCTGGTCAACCTCAGAAAGAAGCTGAGATCCCTCATAAAATCCTCCAAAGCTAGTTATGAAAACAAAATAGCCACTGATTCTAAAGAACCACAAAGCATTCTATAGCTATGTCAAGAATCTCAATGGCAACACTCAGATCTGCTCTGAGTTGCAGCACAATGGCACTAAATATACAGAACCAACTGATATTGCCAACATCCTGGCAGATAGGTTCAGTGCTAACTTTACCCCCCCACCCCCACCCCCACCCCCTAAAGGGCCCAGCGATATACCGGAGGAATGTGAAGTTCCTGAAATCACAGTTGCACAGGTAAAAAACTCACTCTCCAAAGCCAAGAACACAGCATCTATGGGTCCTGACAACATCCCAAGCTGCATTCTACATGAACTACAGAACAAACTGGCACCCCACCTAAGCACCATGTTCAATCATAGCCTCACCTCAGGCTTTGTGCCCACTGAATGGTGGACAGTGACTGTTATCCCACTCCACAAAGGGGGTGCCACCACAGACCCCTGGAACTATCGCCCCCTCAGCCTAACAAGCCTGGTCTGCAAGGCCATGGAACTAATCATCATGGAACTTATAAACAAAGACATTGGTAACCTCCAAACTTTGGACCCCACCCAATTCAGGTTTGTAAAAGACAGATCATGTCTCCTAAACCTGATTGACTTCTTTGAAGCAGTCACCAAAGCTGTAGACAAGGGTAAGGTGGTTCACACAGCCTATCTATATCTCGCGAAGGCTTTCAACACCATCCCTCACTCTGGAATTATAGATAAACTCACTAAACTAGGTATAAATCCCTATGTCACAAGATGGGTTGTCAACTGGCTCACAGACAGAACCCACACTATAAAAGTAGCAGATTCCAAATCCGACTTCAAACCAGTGACAAGTGGAGTACCACAGGGTTCAGTACTGGGTCCGCTCCTGTTTGGTATCAACTTTTCTGAAGTACAGGCTAACACAGAAGGTCCTTGGCTAATGAAGTTTGCAGATGACTACAAACTAGAAGCCATAATCGAAACTCCTAATGATGTGAACATCCTACAAAAGGGCCTCACTGATACAGATGCCTGGTGTCAAAGCCATGGCCTCAAGCTCAATGCCAAAAAGTGTATTGTCATCCCCTTTGGTAAAAACTCTGTACCCATGAACTACCACATAGGTGGTAGTCTACTTAACACCGATAAGAGACCTTAGGACACAGGTGGACAGTAGTCTCTCCTTTGATAATCACATCACCACAGTGGTCAGGAAATTCTTCTACATGGCACACCTCATCAAAAAAGGTTTCTCATCCAGAAAAAAAGAGGTCATTGTTCCATTCTACTCATCACTCATTAGACCCATTATAGAGTACAACACCCCCTTTTGGTATGTACCTCACAAGACATCTACAATAACTGGAAATGCCACAGAAATACCTCACAAAGAGGATTACTGGCCTCAAACAGATGCTCTGCACAGACCGTCTCAAAAAACTCCAGCTTTACTCCGTCGCATATCACCTATTCAGAGGCGATCTCTGCCTAACATACAAAGCTATGTCAAACCCAGAGCTGTTGGACATGCTCCACTTAAAGAAATCCAAATCCCTCTGAGCTACATGCTGTAGGGATCTAAACCTTGTCACCACAATAAACAGAACATGGTGGATGGATAGATTCCTGTCCCAGAGTCTTCCCATACTCTGAAACAGACTACCTATCTATGTCAAATATAGCTCCTCATTAGCACTCTTCAAGAAAGATCTTGATGATAGGATGGGAAATAGGAAATTCACACTGGGGATCACTTCTGTGGCTCTGCTCGACAGGGGCACAGGAAAATAATTTTCTTGGGTGGTGAAAGACAGGGTACATCTTTGGCTAGTCTTATATAGGCCCTAGGGCCAAAAGCCTAGTACCTACCTATGAACCTATGAACCTATGCCACATAGAAGGACTTTCTGACCACAAAGGCAATGTGGTGGTCAGAAGAGAGGTTGCTGTCAACCTGTGTTCCCAGATCTCTTATAATGCCTTCTGTGTTTGGTGGTCTACCATCAATGTGGTAATTCATGGGAACTGGGTTTCCTCCAAAGGGGATGATGACATATTTTTTGGCATTGAGCTTAAGGCCATGGTTCTGACATCAGTTGTTAGTCTCAGTGAGGCCTTTCTGTAGAATGTCAGCATCACTTGGGGAGTAAATAATAGCTCCCAACTTGCAATCATCTGTGAACTTTGTCAGCCAGAGTCCCTTCATGTCGGTCTGGACTTCAGAAAAGTAGATACCAAACAGGAGAGGACCCAGGACCAAACGCTGTGGGACTCCACTTGTGACTGGTCGGCAGTTTGACTTGGAATCAGCTACTTTCACACGGCAGGTTCTATCTGTGAGCCAGTTTGCAACCCACCTAGTGATATAGGAGATGATGCCTAGCTTAGTGGCTTTTTCTATGATTCCTGAGTTGGGAATAGTATCAAAGGCCTTGGCCAGATCAAGGTAGTCTGTAGGAATGACCTTGCCTTCATCCACAGCTCCGGTGACTGATTCAAAGAAGTCGACCAGGTTGAGCAGGCATGATCTACCCTTCACAAAACCAAACTGTGTGGGATCCAGAGTTTGAAGATTCCCTATATCCTTGTTTATTAGGTCCATGATGATGCGTTTCATAGCTTTGCAAATCAGACTCATTAGGCTAATGGGGTGATAGTTCCCAGGGTCTGTAGTCACTCCTCCTTTGTGAAGAGGGATGACTGCAGCAGTGCACCATTTGGTAGGACAAAGCCTGAGGTGAGGCTGTGATTGAACAGGGCACACAGGTGAGGTGCCAGTTCACTCTGCAGTTCATGTAGAACACAGACAGGGATATTGTCAGGTCCCATGTGTTGAGGCTGATAAGGGAGTTTTTCCAGTCTTGGGACTTCACCTTATTCTGCATCAGTTTCCTCTGTGGTGGGAAATTCTATATTCAATGCAAACTAGTTGGTGAAAACCGTTATTTCACATCACAGATAACAGTTTACAGCAATTCATATGACTGCTAGTCCAGGTGTCAGTTTTGTTTTGTAAATAAAACTTTTTCAAGCTACAGAATTTACCTTCTCCTTAGTCTTACGATGCCCCCCCGTTACTTTTCTCCATTTCTTACTGGCCCAAAATAAGGTTGTGTTTTAACATGTATTTTGTTTCTTTATTTTTCATAGTAAATTTCTGTCATAGTAAGTAAATTAGTCTATGTAATTCAATCTATTTTTACCTTTATTGATATTTTATATTTTACTTATTGTTTACTTCTCCTGTCTTTCAGGCCTAGGTCATCCCCAATGTCATTATATGAATTATTTTACTACTAAAAATGCTCTTGGCAAGAAAATGACACTTTCCAACAGGACAGCCACTGTGTGTTACTTGTTTGGAAGCAATTCACAGAATGTTGATGCTTTATTTTTAAACATTTTAACAATGTCAAAAATAATACCAAAACAGGAAATGTCCTAATGCCACAGAAGTTATTTATTTTAGAATCTATCCTTTGTGACTCATCTCCCCCTTTTAGGCCATCTTCCTCTGTTCTTTCTACACTAAGAATAAAGGAAGACAAACCTAATCAGAAGGGCTTGAAGAAATCTGAGCTGGAATTGTAATCTAAAGTAAAACAGGGTTCTTACCTCTGGACACTGTAAACAAGTCTGATAATAAGAAAACTGCTGAACAACTACCTGAAAATTGGAAGAATGTTCTTCCTTTACCCAACACTAATTGCCGAAGTTAACACAGAGATCAAGGATCATAAACAGAGACTGCCTGCTTTAGTTTTTGTTGTATCATCTGCAACAGCTAGAGGCATCTTGTCATGTGATGTGGAGCCTAGTATTCCTCAGAGTCCTCTTTTTTCTCATTTCTCCCACAAGTCAGATCATGTTGCATTCCCCCTAAGGATTTTTGAAATACTAGATGTAGTGGTTAATAGGCTGGAGACAGGAGTATCACCTTGATGCCAGACCTCTGTCCACCTAGTACTGTTGTGCCAAATTACAACCCATTCTTCTCCAATCATCCAGGTAAGTACCTTCTGTCAGCCATGTTGTCAGTGAGGTAAGTACCCTCTGTCAGCCATGTTGTCAGTGAATCCCACCATTCACCTGTACAGCCTTACAGGCCTCTGTGTGTTATGTACATCTTCTGTATACATGCAAATAACTGCCACTACCACTGTTCTTGGTTGCAGCTGTGGTACACCAATGTCCATAGTACATCTTTAGTCTGTACTGTTTTCCTTTCCCTGCACTATTGTGTATAGCCATGTTACTTTGCTGCTTGTCACTGGTTCCTTATTGTTTCCAGAAATCACTGGCCTACAGCTACAGTGTCCTTTGTTCACAAAGTAGTAGGAAGACAGATGGTAAACAGCCTCAACAGAGCTGGGAATGATGTATTGCTGTGGGCACTCAGGAGCTATGAATGACACTTGTTACAGAGAAGGATACTGTCTTGACTCTAGTGGTCTGTGTATGGAACACAGTGGTCCATGACATCAATGCTGTGGTATAACACAGCAATGATAGAAGGATTTGAATGGCATAACAAGGATGGACTTAAACAAGGCATGGAGTATGGTAGCATGAAGATGAGAACTGCTGGGAGACCAACACTCACTGCACGTCTTATGGTGATGAGGCATTCCTAATATCCTAATATTTGTCTCAAATGTACTGATTTTCACACAATGTTCAGACTTTTGCCTCATAGTCTTTGGTCTGTTTTTCACAAACTGTGGTTTTCTGACAAATCACTGACAAATCTTTGAGAGTTGAAGTTAGAAAATAATGACAGAGTTTTGAGTTTCAGACTTCATAACCAAAAATTTCATGCTAATTCAAAACCTGCTATTCTATCAAATTTCTGTTTGTAAGAGCAATATTTAAAAAATTTTTCTATTATTTATGGCTTTATCCAGGTTTCTTGTTCTAAGATGTTGAGAGGTGTGATGCAGATGAGAACATAGATATTATACCTGGAGAATTGGATATAGGTTCTGGGAGTGATAAAACACCACATAACTCACAGGGAGAACAACCAAGCTAGTATCCATGAGAGTTATGTCCAGAAGTAAAGCTGCACATACAAACTGGCGGGAGAACACAAATAGCACTACATGTGTTTCACATAGGTACTACAGGTATTCATGCACATAGGGACACCAACACAGGTATATGAATGTTTTATGACAGCATGTCCACCTGTCTTTTGTATGCACATCACATAGCCTCACATGCTGTGTATGCACATCACATAGCCTCACTATTTGTGCATGCACATCACATAACCTCACATGTTGTACATGCACATCACATAGCCACACATGTTGTGCATGTGCATCACATAGCCACACATGTTGCGCATGCACATCACATAGCCTCACATCTTGTGCATGCACATCACATAGCCTCACATGTGCATGCACATCACATAACCTCACATGTTGCGCATGCCCATCATGTAGCCTCAGATGTTGTGCATGCACATCACATAACCTCAAATGTTGGAGTGGTAGGTAGATTCACTTAGTTATGGTTTGTATTGTTTACTCACAGGACAGATTCCTGCTATGTTGAAACCTGTAGAGGCAGGGCAGAAATGGAAGGTGCCACACAGATTGAGTCCCAGTCCCAATACACATTTGCACTGTCAGCCTCCCTCTTGGGTGTCCCACACCAATTGTCAAGGATGACAGTGTAGTCATGCCCACATATGACCCAGAGACTGCACAACATGTGTACACACCTTCCTTGTCAAAGGGGATCTCCCCTGTAACAGAAGAAATAATAAGGGGAGACTGAAACAAGGCATGCAGCATAGACCCTCCCCCCAGGAGTTGCAACAGCAGGTAAGAGTGACGCATCTGACATAAGCATAACTATTGTATGGGGGCCTACAAAGGATTTCTGGTATCCTCTAATGTCACATCCAGACCTGATATATGGCTGATGCTTAATCTCAGTCAACAGATGTGCAGTGCTATAATCTGACCTCATTCTGCAGCTACCCATGTCAGCATGGATACTAGTGGCATTGCTGTGTGACTTCCATGAGGATGTTATCCAGTCCTGCTGACAACTCCAGGAGGCAATGGAATCCAGAGATCATTCCTTGATAGGTCTTACAAGATTTGCTTGGCACATGTTGCCAACAGATTCACCACTTTGAAGGTGATATTAAGTGATGCAATCACTGCCTATGCAGCAGTGGTTTCCATGACCTTGCCGTGTGTGTACATGAGTTGGTCACACAGGGATGCCAGTACAGGAAACACAGAATGCATGTTTTACAGTAGGAGTATCATAATCTACCAGTCCACAGCATCAAAGTTAAGTATACTTTGTTCTGCACAGTACTGCATTTTATTTATTTGTTTGTCTCATGTAATATTGTAGTCTCTCTGTCTCTCTGCAGTTAGCTTTCTAGAAGTATAGCCACCTGGTTTCATTGGGGGTTATTGTTGTTTCCCTTCTTTGATAGTCAATGTTTAATTCTTAGCCTAGAGGGTTTCTCTGTGCCTCATAAGTGTTAGTCACATATCTGTGTATATGATTCTGCTCAATATCTGAGCTGTTTGGCTGGCTGCTATCTACCTGCAATCAACTGAAGTACAAGCTGAGTTAAATATACTTTGTTCTTCACAGTACTGCATTTTATTTATGTGTTTATTTATTTGTTTCATTGAATATTGTGGTCTCTCTGCAGTTAGTTTCCCACCCGCCCTCCTTGTTCTTGTGGTATTAATTTGGTAGCTTTGGAATTGCCTGTCCCTCCTGTAAATTTGTGTTTGAACACTCTTCCTGGCTCCATCTCATTTACTCACTCAAATGAGTACAGTGAGATCATATTTAGATTTCAGACACTCCTACCAATCCCATCTCTTCAGCTCTATCCACTGTGTACAGAAAGAGCATTTGGGAAGGACAACCCCTGTAATCTATTAATCATGCTATATTCCATCCCTCTCCACTAACAAAAATAAATAAATAAATAAATAAATAAATACATTTATTTATAGTTTATTCAGTTGCTCTTACTGTAATTGTCTTCTACCTTCTTTATTACCTTAGTTTGCTGTTCTGTGTGCTCTTAAGTGCTCAAGTGCTCTTATTCTGCACTTATTACAGTTTGTTAGTAGCCTGATTAAATTTGTCTGCTATTCTGGGCATCTTAGTTTTGGTTTTAGCATTTGTGCTTCAGGCCAGTTATTTTATATTTAGGGTATTTGTGGACAGACCCTCATCAAACCCTGCTCTCCCTATGTCCACCAAGTATTCAGACAATTCCCATCAGTTTCCCCTGCCAGCCTGGTTGACATGGACATACTGAGACAGTATAGCAATGGCCTCATGTTCACAGACAGTGACCTTCTCCTAGCACATAATTCTTCTGCTTGCAATAGATGCATCTACAGTAAGCTGGAATCCATGCTGTCTCACACCAGAGTCAGTACTCCTGACAAAGAGGAGATTGCCAGTAAAAGCACCGCACTACCTACATCACAGATCCACACACCCACATATGCAAGGGTCCTCGACAAAAACTTAACTAAACAACAGAGACCTCCAAAACACACTCACAAACATTCCACACACAATGCCAATCACATCACACAAAGCAGTCAACACACCAGTGTCTCACAAGCACAGCCCAGTAGGAATAAAAATAAATCAATGCAACCCATAAGGCATTACAATAAACCAAGCATACTAGTCACTGGCGACTCAGTAGTGAGACACATTGATGTCCCCTTCACCAGGCTCAGCAAGGAGAAGGTCATGGTCAGCTGTTTGTCAGGTGCTAGAATCCACCACATCACGCACACACTTAAGTATCTCCACAATAGGTACAAATATGCCTCTGTCATTGTCCATGTTGGTGTGAATGACTTGAGACATACCTCCCTGGACTATATAAAGAGAGACATGATTGAGCTTTTAGAATATGTGCTCCAGGCAGGTGTGACCCTAGCCCTGACCAGCATCCTACCTTCACCAAGAATGATGCCACAATACCAACAAAAATGATTGGCTTCAACAATTGGCTAGTTGCTAGTGTCTTTCTCTGTCTGGGATGACATGGTTGACAGGCCTCATTGCTTTGCCACTGATGGCCTCCACCTGTCATCCCTGGGGTTCTGGATCTTGGCCAAGATTCTTGCCTCCCCATTGTGCCTTTTTAAGCTATGTCCCCAAGGCAAATCTTCCACCATGAAAGATCTGTCAAAAAGCAGATTGAAGGTCATGCTGCTCAATGCTAGGAGCCTTAATCTGAAAAGGAACTCACTGGAGGCTCTCCTCACACTAGAAAATGTTGATGTCTGTGCAGTCACTGAAACTTGGTTCAGGGCTGCGGAAAGCACTCCTGCCTTACCAGGCTATACCTCATTCCACATTTTCTGACCCCAAAATGGGGTCAGAAAGACAAGGGGTGGTGGAGTCTCTATCTTCATTAAAGACAGACACTCCTCCATACTGGTTTATCAGCATGATGCACTGGAATTACTCCAGGTGCAATGGACAGTTGTCAAAACACCCATCCAAGTTATAGCCAGCAATATACTCCCCTCCATGTCTCAGGACACCCACTCCTCCTAACTGGACCTACTTTATTCTATCAAGGTACCCCCTAACACCCCAATTCTTGGAGACTTAAACTACCCCACCATAGACTGGGTGAACTATTCCTGCACTAATGCACTCACCCAATGATTCCTTCATCAAATCTATGCACTAGACCAGCTGGTCTCATCCCCCACAAGGGGAGATATACTGAAATTGGTTCTCACCAACATGGGTGACTGCTGCACCACTCCCATAGTATATTCTTCCCTAGTGAGATTAGATCATCAGTCTGTCTCATTCAAAGTTTCTATCCCACCCAACCCCTCCCCAGCCATAACCAGGCTAAAAAACTTCTCAAAAGCTTACTACACCCTCCTAAAGTAGGGTATCAGCAGCTTCACATCACCACTCCCTACAGTGAATGCAGACAACTATGCTGAATAGTATACCAGTGCAGTATACAAGTACCTGTACAACTGAATGGACTCAGCCTTACCCAAAAGAACTTAAACCTGCTCCTCAAGGAAACACAAACCTGTCTTGTGGACATGCTCTATCAACAGGCTTTACAACAAAAGGAAGAAATTGTTGTCCAAGGGTAAAAAAGAACAAATTCCAAAACAGAAAATTTCCTTCCTCTGCCTCAACAAGCAAATTAGATCACTAGTGAAAAACTCCAGAGCCAATAATGAGCTGAAACTAGCCTCTGAAACAAAGGGAAACCACAAGTCCTTATTCAGTTACATTAGGAATCTCCATGGCAAAGCCCAAGTTTTTCCTGAATTAGTACTTAATGGTATCACTTACACTGATCTTGCTGACTTGGACAACCTACTAGCTGATAGGTTCAGTGCAAACCTCACCCCCTTATCATCTCCCAAAGGCCCAATCGACATCCCCGATACTTGTCCCACACCTCACACATCTGTAGATGAAGTGTTAAAGGCCCTATCCAAAGAACGCAGCTTCCATGGGACCTGATAATATCCCAGGCTGTACTCTGCCCCATCTCCAGCAAGAACAAGCTTCGCCACTGAGCACCCCATTCAACCACAGCCTAATTACAGGTTTCATTCCAGCAGAGTGGAGAACCACCATTGTCATCCCCTTGCAAAAAGGTGGTGCCTCTACTGGCCCAGGAAGCTATCACCCCATTAGCTTGACAAGTCTGGTCTGTAAAGCCATGGAGCATATTATTATGGATGTCATAAACAAGGACATAGGTAATCTCCAAACACTCGACCCCACCCAATCCACATTTTTTAGGGGCAGATCTTCCCTATTGAACCTCATTGACTTCTTTGAGACTGTCACCAAGGCCCTGGATGAAGGAAAGTCAGTACATACAGCTTACCTTGACCTGGCCAAGGCCTTTGACACAATCCCCGACTTGGGCATCATTGAAAAACTGACACAACTTGGTGTTAATCCCTGTCTCATCAGATGAGTGGCCAACTGGCTCACAGATAGGACCCACAAGATCAAAAAAGGTGCCACCACTTCTGACAGCAGACCTGTCACAAGTAGCATTCCCCAGGGATCTCTCCTGGCACTCCTACTATTTGGCATCTACTTTTCAGAGGTCCAGGCAAAGACCAAGTTTGCAGATGACTATAGGTTGGGTGCTGTCATTGACTCCCCAAATGACATTAACATATTGCAAGAGGGTCTCACAGCTACAAATAACTGGTGCCAAACACATGGCCTTAAGTTAAACGCAAAACAATGTATTATCATACCATTCAGCAAAAACATGGCCCCTACTGATTACCACATCAACGGCAACCCCCTAAGCACACAATCCATGGTGAGAGACTCGCTTACTCAGGTTGATAACAATCTTACATTTGACCATCATGTGGCGGCAGTGGTCAGAAAAGCCTTTTACTTGGTTCATCTCATAAGTAAATGGATGGCAGCCAGAAAAAAGAGGTTATTACCTCACTGTACTCCTCCCTCATTAGATCTATAATTGAGTATAATGCCCTGTTTGTTATGTAGCTGTCCAAACACCTGCACCAACTGGAAAGGCCACAGAAATACCTCACAAAGAGAATCCATGGCCTCCAACACCTATCTTATGCAGACAGGCTCAAATCACTATTACTTTGCTTGGTATCATACAGATTGCTCAGAGGTGATCTGTGTCTCGCCTAAAAGACAATATCAGACCCTGCCCTACTAGAGATGCTCCATATCCGTAAGTCTAACTCCTTGTGCATTACCCACTTAATAGGCCTAAATCTAATATGCGACATCAACAAAACCTGCTAGAGAGACAGGTTTATCTCCCAAAGGCTGCCCTGTTTCTGGAATTGACTTCCCATACATGTCAAACAGATTACCTCGCTGACCCTCTTCAAGCGCAACCTTGATGAGTGGATGGGAAACCACAAATTTATCCCAGGGGTTCCACCTTTGCCCCTCATTGACAGGGGTGACAGGTGCTGACTGAGGTTTTTTTTGGGGGATAAACTCTTGGCTAGGCTTGTAAGGGCCCCAGGGCCATTAGCCTAGTAACTCCTAAAATCCTAAAACCAAGGGCGCCCGCAGGCAGGTGCAAGGGGGTGCACTTGCACCCCCCTGGAATCGGCTGACTAGTTAATCTTATAATTTAAAAAAAGTTTTTTTTTTTTTTTTTTTTGTTTTTTTAAGGGCATTCTTCTTTAAGAAGAAAGAAGTCCAGTCGCGCTGACATCATCGCGCAGTGCACATAGTGTCAAGTTTGCAAGCGGGAACTGAAACGGATGGTTTCAGGTTTGCAAGCAGGAACTGAAACGAATGGTTTCGGGTTCGCAAGCGGGAAATGAAACGGACGGTGGACTTGAAGATGGGACACTTGCGAGCGAGCGGGAACTGAAACGGACGGAAGATGGGACACTTTCAGAGTGAGTAATGTGTGTGTGAAATGGTTTCTGAAGATGGGGCGTGTGTGTGTGTGTGTGTGTGTGTGTGTGTGTGTGTGTGTGTGTGTGTGTGTGTGTGTGTGTGTGTGTGTGTGAAACGGTTTCTGAAGATGGGGCGTGTTATATGAGTCTACTTCTTCCTATCAAAAATTACACTCCACCGAACGGTAGTTCACGGACTCCACTTTGACAAAAATGCAGTTTGTTGAAAGTACATATCTCAGGAACTTATTTCTCTGAACATGGCAACAACCTATAGAGTATGTACTGTGCCTTTAAATTAGTCTAATCGTTTAACCTGGTTCTACAATGTACCTGTTCTAAATATGGCAAATGTGCTATGCTACGAGCCTGGAATGATGGAGATGTGTATCAGACTACCAAATCCCAAAGAGGAGGAGAAATGTTAGTAATCAAAGGCTTTATATATTATTTGGAGAAGTGCTCTAAGACACAAAAGTATTGGTGTTGTAAGTATAAGTCTTCTCAAAATAGGTCAGGAAAGTGCTATAACAGGTTGTGTTACCTCCAGTGAAGCATTGGTAAAATCCATTGCACATAATCACTCCGATGAACTTAGTGAAATAGAAACGTATCATGCTTGCTTTAATTTGAAGCAGAGCTAAATTATCTAGGTCTTCAGCCTGTGTTATTGTAGGTGATGCAATTGCATCTTCGTCAGTAGAATTTGCTGCTACACACCCAAGTAGAAGAGCTTTACTGCAACAAGTTAGCAGAGCTTGTTTAAAGTATAGAGGGAGACATATAGCTACTGTGTTAACTTTATTAAATATTAATGCAGCAGGGATTTCTTTAAAAGGAGGGGAATTTATACAAAAGAAAATGTCTGACTCATTAACTGATAATATAGTGGTGATGTTAACAATTGTCCAAAATTCTGATTTGAGTATGTCAGACGTATGGCTCATCATGGACGGTACTTATTTCATAAAAGGAACTGTTTGCATGCAGGCAACTATATACCATACATACTGTAGTGAAATATGGAGCCTATAGTAAAGGTGTTCCTCTTGTTTACTGCCTATCGAGTAAAAAATCATTAAACTTATACAACTTGATGTGGCACTACTTCAACTGTTGAATACTCATAGTTTAACTTGTAATGTTAGCTATATTTTCTGCAATTTTGAAGTCGCTGCTGTGAAAAGTATAAAAGTGAATATGAATGAGGTTATATGTAAAGGACGCTTATTTCATTTTGGGTGTAATTTGTGGAGAAAGGTTCAAACTCGAACTAGCTGCATTATATAATACACCTATGATGTTACAATTAGTAGTGACAAAGCTTGCAGCATTAGCATTTTTAAATAAGACAGACATGATGCCTACATTTTATGAGTACGTTTCCCATTGAAGAGAAGTGTGTGTGTGTGTGTGTGTGTGTGTGTGTGTGTGTGTGTGTGTGTGTGTGTGTGTGTGTGTGTGTGTGTGTGTGAAATGCCCCAGGTGCTACATGGTGGTGGGTAGATAATAAGGCTTAAACCTGTACCTTGGGTACAAGTGGCAAGAGCCTGAATTCCCTACCCACCACCATTTGTAAAAATGTTGCAGGTTTTTCCCTCATACTTGTTCTGTTCCTCATAAAATATGTAGTTTCTGTATTTGTGTCCTTGCAAAGCCAGTAGTGCATTGGTGCAGTGTTAGCATTGTTGCCTGACAGCTACATGTTCTCTGGTTTGATTCTTGGCTGGGGTGCCTTACCTTCTGTGTGGAATCTGTATGCCCTCCCTGTTTTTGTTTCCTCCCATCTTACAAAAACATGTGTCTGTCTGGAGTGTTTCTCCCTGGGCCTCTGCTAAAAATTAGCTTTTGTTCCAAGTCAGACTTTCCTGGTTAACAAATGTTAAAAAAAATGACGCTCATTTGAATATCAGACTTCATATTCTTCAGAAAGTGCATGGTAACACAAAAGGTTTTATTCTAGCAATTTTCTAAGTGTATAAGATGGATATTTGAAATGTATCCCTATCTTTGGGACTGTATTCCCCCCATTATTGGCTTCATCCAGGTTTTGTGCTAAGGTTGAGAGCTATGGTAAGAACTGAATTCACTGAATATGTTTGGGGGCTATATTCCCCCATTACTGGCTTTGTCCGGGTGTTTTTTGCTAAGAGGTTGACAGCTGTGCTATGGTGAGAACTGAATTCACTAAATAGTAGCCATTTAAGTTTCAGTCTTCCTCTTTCACAAAACAGCTGATTTGGCGAAGTGGTATGTTGCTCTGACTGTTTTGCACAGGTTCTCCTGGGTTCAAGACGTGGCAGTGAAATGTATGGTGGTAACGCAGTATTTTATTCTAGCAACTTTCCAACATTATACAAGCAATGTTTAAAAGGTGTCCCTGGTTTTTGGCCTTTTGTCCCCCCCCCCAATAAATTTTGGCTTTTTCCAGATTTCTTGTGCTGCAAAGTTCAGAGATACAGCTGAGTGTCGAGTAGATTTTACAAGGAGCTGAGAGCTGCAGGGAAGCAAAAGTTTAGTGCTGCTTATGCTTAGTCTGCTTGCATTGTTAACAGCACAACGGGTAGTGTACTTGCTTTTTGATGCTGAAGGCTGTGGGTTCTACTTCCACAGTAGGTAGATGCATTGCTGATACTGTACTGTGTTGTAAAGGGGGTGGATGCTGCAGTCCTTTTTGGCAAAGATACCTAGTAACTATGAACCTGTTATCAGTTTGCTATCCATTCCTATTGCGTTATTACTAGCTTATCATTTTTTTAATGCATGCAACAAAGGCAATTTATTCTTCAAGGGCAACAGGCACCTTATTTGTAGATGAAACAATGACATATAAAGTTGTTTGCTAGCAGCAACCTCTTTATTAGTTACAGATTTCTTTAATATGGATTTTACTACTTCAGAGATTGTGCATATTTACTGATACTGGTGGACTATAGAAGGTTGAGTAGACTTTTTATGATGGAAATGTTCTGAATTGGGCAGTTTTGTCATTGGCGTATGCATTTTGTTTCATTGTTTACTGGAAAAATGTTCAAAACAATAAATTTAAAATGCCCTCTTAACAACTGTACTATATTGTACAAGGAATATAATGTAATACAGTCAGAAAGGTGTATCAAAGAGCATGTGTATGTTTCATGTTCAAGGAGCCTATGATTTTGAAAACAGCCCAGAGTTAATCTTTATCTGCCACTGGCAACATGTATTTTCTTTGAATGTGGGTTTCAATGCTGTTTCAATGCATGTGAGTTTCAAGGGCAGAGAAGTTTTAATGCTAAGTCTATTAACATTGTGAGACTGCATTGCTTTGTTTAACATATATCTATTAGGGTTTGGGCTGTAAAATGCAAAATAAAACTTTCAAATGAAATCTAAATCATCGCAGAAGTAAAGCAGTATGCACATTACAGTGTTTATGGTAAATGGGGCAAAATAACCAATGAATGGGACATTGGAATGGCTGCAGGGGGAGGCTCCAGTCGACCATGATTTTGTGAGGGGGGGTAGCAAACTCAGACAGCCCCGGTTGAACTATACCTCTCAGTTGTCCATATTTTTGCAGAATGAATAGATATTTGCTTCTTATTTTTGGTTTGTTCCTCATACAATGAAGTCACTAAATGACAGACATGAGTTTCAGATGTCATAACCTTCAGAAAAATGCATGCTAATGCAAGACCTGTTATTCTATCAACTGTCTTAAGTTTATACAAGAGCAATTTTTAGTAGTGTTTGTATGTTCCCCCAATATATTTGGCCTTGTCCAGATTTCCTGCATTAAGAAGTTGAGAGGTATGTGCAAATCGCTTTGTAGAATTAGGAATATCCAAACCTCTTCATTGTCCCCAATTTTGGCTCAAAATGTTTCTCTCCCCTAATAATCCTTCCTCAAAATGGCAATTTTGGAAGAAAATGTGATTGGAGTCTCCTAGAATAATGGTGTTGGCTTAATGCATAGGGACACCATATTAGTTAGGTAGGTGATATGGACTGATGGGGTACATAGAGGGGACCTATAGTTGGGTATGACACAGTAAGGAGTTTTGTTAATGCTAAGTTGTATGCAGAGGAATTCCACGTCATTATCTCACCTAGCAAGTCTGGAGATGAAATGTTCTTTAAGAATATGTAGACACCATCACCTTTTCATCTCGGGTGATAGGCCTGAACTTGTGGCTGGTATTGAAATCCTGCATTAAAGGAGTGCTGTCATCGGTCTTGAACTAGGTCTCTGTGATGATGCATATATAGATGTTTTCCAGGGTAAGCAGTGCTTGTAGGGAGCGGACTTTTTAGCCTAGGCTCTGAAAAGGAAATTGGTTATTTTCTAATTCATGTAGCTATAAAATTCAGTATAAAAACTGTAAAAGTTTCTGAATGCAAGCACACTATTTATTAAAGCAGCATCATGGTAGGGAGTACTTCAGTACAGAGAGATTCAACTATATACATAGCCATGAGTTCCTTTATACCTTTCTGTCAAAAACAAACACACACCATGGTCACACAGAGTTTACAGTTGTAACTTTGAAAAAATCTGTTTATGTATTTCTTGCACTAAGAAGTTGAGGTGTGTGTGCGTGTGTGTGTGTGTGTGTGTGTGTGTGTGTGTGTGTGTGTGTGTGTGTGTATGTATGTGTCAGAGAGAGAGAGAAATGCCCTAGTTAGCTCTAACAGGTGGAATTTATTTTCAAGTGCATTTTCAAGGAATTGTGAGCTTCAAGGGAAGCAAAGGTTACTGCTGCTCATGCTAAATCTGCTTAAAATGTGCAACTGTTTTGTTTAGCAAATGGTATCATTATTGTAGTATAGAATTTTAAAGCAGTGTTAGCACAGCAGGTAGCATACTTGCATCTTGATGCAAAGGGCTGTAGGTTCTATTCATACATCATGTACATTTGTATTTTAAGGGGGTATGGTACTGCAGTTCTCAGTATGTCCTCCTTTGGATGAGACACCTAATAACTATGAACCTGTTTCTCAGCCTGCCACCCATTCCCTATTGCAATATACCAACTTGCTCTGAATTGGGCAGGTTGTCATTATTGGTTCATATGATTTGTTTCATTGCTTAAAGGAAAAATGCTCAGAACTATACATTTAAAACACACTCTTAACAAGTGGTGCTGTATTATACAAGGGATATAATTCAATTATTATGTAGTATAATTAATACAGTCAGGAAGGTGAATCAAAGAACTTTTGCATGGTTCTAAAAATGTGTGCAAGGAGCCTATGATTTGGAAACAGGCCAAAGGTAAACTTACCCTGCCACTGGCCAGATGCATGTTCGTTGAATG
>NC_056729.1:1899617623-1899676773 GCF_019279795.1 Protopterus annectens
ACTGATAATGAGATACTACCTCCAGGATATAATATTCACCTGTTAGACCATACTAACCTAGTACTACTGATAATGAGATACTACCTCCAGGCTATAATATTCACCGGTTAGACCGTACTAACCTAGTACTACTGATAATGAGATACTACCTCCAGGCTATAATATTCACCACTTAGACCCTACTAAACTAGTACAACTGATAATGAGATACTACCTCCAGGATATAATATTCACCGGTTTGACCGTTATAACCTAGTACTACTGATAATGAGATACTACCCCCAGGATATAATATTCACCGGTCAGTCCGTACTAACCTAGTACTACTGATAATGAGATACTACCCCCAGGATATAATATTCACCGGTTAGACTGTACTAACCTAGTACTACTGATAATGAGATACTACCCCCAGGATATAATATTCACCGGTTGGACTGTAGTAACCTAGTACTACTGATAATGAGATACTACCTGCAGGATATAATATTCACTGGTTAGACCGTACTAACCTAGTACTACTGATAATGAGATACTTCCTCCAGGATATAATATTCACTGGTTAGACTGTACTAACCTAGTACTACTGATAATGAGATTCTACCTCCAGGATATAATATTCACCGGTTAGACCGTACTAACCTGGTACTACTGATAATGAGATACTACCTCCAGGATATAATATTCACCGGTTAGACCGTACTAACCTGGTACTACTGATAATGAGATACTACCTCCAGGATATAATATTCACCAGTTAGACCGTGCTAACCTAATACTACTGATAATGAGATACTACCTCCAGGATATAATATTCACTGGTTAGACTGTACTAACCTAGTACTACTGATAATGAGATACTACCTCCAGGATATAATATTCACCGGTTAGACTGTACTAACCTGGTACTTCTGATAATGAGATACTACTTCCAGGATATAATATTCACCGGTTAGACCGTACTAACCTAGTACTACTGATAATGAGATACCACCTCCAGGATATAATATTCACCGGTTAGACCGTACTAACCTGGTACTACTGATAATGAGATACTACCTCCAGGATATAATATTCACCGGTTAGACCGTACTAACCTGGTACTACTGATAATGAGATACTACTTCCAGGATATAATATTCACTGGTTAGACCGTACTAACCTAGTACTACTGATAATGAGATACTACCTCCAGGATATAATATTCACTGGTTAGACTGTACTAACCTAGTACTACTGATAATGAGATACTACCTCCAGGATATAATATTCACTGGTTAGACTGTACTAACCTAGTACTACTGATAATGAGATACTACCTCCAGGATATAATATTCACTGGTTAGACCGTACTACAGGGAAAGGAGGTGGGATAGCAGTTCTTTACAAGAATACTCTAACTGTTAATAGAGACACCATTCAACCACCCCAATTCAGTAATGCCAAGCTCCTTATAACCAAACTACAGATTAACCAGAACAAATGCTTGAACATAATATGTGGTTACATTCTGCCAGGCAACAACTTAAACACCCTAGAGGATATCCTATACTGGTTATCCACTACCTATCCCCAAGAAACAATAGTTCTTGGTGACTTCAATTCCAACTGGCACCCCTGCTCCTCTGAAGCCCCCCTCACCCCTATAAACTTATCTGGGTTTAAACAGACCGTAACCTCTCCCATTAGGAAAAACAAACCGTCCAACAGGGAAAGTATCCTATACTGGATTCTTGTTAATAACCAACCCCAACTGTACACAGCTGGCACTCTCCCTGATGACCTTAGTGACCATTTACTAACCTATATAATAAAACATAAGGTAGGAAACCCTCAGCAGACCAAATATAAAATACTTAGAAACAGGAAAAACATTGACACTGCTATATTCCTAAATGAACTAAAAGCAGTTGTCTGGTCAAAGCTAAAAATATCTATCATTAGAAGAGGCTATAGCTCACATTAACACTAAATTCCTAAGTATCTTTGATTCCAATACTCCAGTACATACAATAAAATCTAGATCAAACACAGCACCATGGCTCACAAAAGATACCAAATCTAAAATCAAAACTAGACACAGAGCTTGGGCCAGCTGGAGAACAACTAAAGCCCCACTTGACCATGTAAAATATCATCAACTCAGGAATGATACAAAAAAAATCTATTTTACTAGATAAAAAAAACGTTTACCAAGATCTCCTACAAAAACACCAAAACAACCCTCAAAAGTTCTGGGCAGGCTTAAATCAACTACTTTATCCAGGTCATTCTACCACCCCACCCCCGGCTAAACACACCCATAGTTCCCCAGAAACCATAGCTGGTGCTTATAATAACTTTTTCACTGAAACAATCCAATCCCTAGCAAATCAACTAACCCCCACAAACTTGAACCACACCCCTAATCTACCCACTAATCACCCTAATTTAGCTATAACTGATATCCACTAGTTTTGTCAAAACACTTATAAAAAAACTAAAACCTACCACCCTCGCTGCTGACCTCCTCCCTGCAGAGTACTTACTAATAGCTGCCGATGCCATTGCATATCCCATATCTATCCTTATCAATAGAACCTTATCCGAAAGTGCTATCCCCTCCCTCTAGAAAATATCCCACGTCATCGCACTCCATAAAGATGGTAGCTCTACAGACATGTCCAACTATAGACCCATTGCCATTCTTTCCCCACTAGCTAAAATAATGGAGAAATGTGTACACAAGCAGCTAATGCAATACCTTTCACAGAATAACTTACTATCCGACTCCCAGCATGGTTTCAGGCCATACCACAGCAACACCTCAGCCCTCCTTTCCTTTACTACTGCCATAAACCAAAACAGGAATGACAATAGGATAACCTCTGCCCTCTTTCTTGACCTATCAAAAGCCTTTCACATGGTCAACCATGAACCTCTCATTCTTTCTCTAAAATCTGTTTCCCTCAATAAGCATGCAATCTAGTGGTTCCAGTCCTACCTGACTGGTAGACAACAGGTGGTACTATGGCAGGGCAAACTCACCAGCCAGCTACTTCTCACACTTGGTGTCCCTCAAGGCTCCATACTAGGCCCACTACTCTTCTCTATTTTTATCAACAACTTTCACACTGCTATCCCTAAAGCTACCTGTATTCAATATGCAGATGATTCCAATCTGATCTGCTCAGCCACCTCCCCATCTGAACTGCAAATCCTAACCCAAAATACATTTAACATTATTGAGAACTGGCTCGCCAACCAACACCTACTACTGAACCCCAATAAAACTAATCTTCTAGTCTTCACACCCACTAGTAGATCTGCCACACTTTAATTCTCTGTCACGTCTAACAATGGTACCACTATCTCCCCAGATCAACACACCAAACTGCTAGGGGTTATCATAGACAATAATCTCAAATTTGACCTACAGGTCAACAAAACAATACATACCATCAATAAGAATCTTGGATCGCTGTATAGAAATGACATTTTAACCCCACTGGCTAGGACTGCAATCGCCCAGTCGCACCTACTCTCTACTCTTTTATATGCCTCGCCTGTACTCTCAAACCTCAACAAATCCGAACTAGGTAAGCTGTCCCATAGCTACAACCATATTGCCAGATTCACCACTGGCTCCACCTATAGAACCCACCACTGCCAGATCAGCTCTTAATAGCGCACAAAATTCTGTACCACCCTGAGGATACCCCCTCACTTATAAATATTATTAAGTCATATAGCAACCTGAGATACCTACAGTCAGCCAACAAACTACTGGTCCAAACCCACAAAGCTAACAACTCTGCTGGTGAATCCCTGTTTTCCAACTTTGTTGGCAAAACCTGAAATTCGTTGCCAAACTATATTACCCTACAATCCTCCAGAAGTCTCTTAAAAAAATCTCAAACAGTATCTGAAATTGAACTGGCTTTGCCCATGTACCAAACCTGATTAAGTTATAAACTGAAAGCATAATCTGTGCATATCTTAACATGCAACTACGTCACCAAGCTCTATATCCAATCTGATGTCTCTTGTTTTTAATTGTGTCTGTCCATAAGAATTGTGAGTCCCTACTAGAGACCACTACTAAACCATTGTACGTAATCACTTTGTTTTATATTTTCTAATCTTATCTAACGTCTTGTGTAGTCTGTGTAAGTTTGTCTATTTGGAGCTTTTCTCCCCGGACCTCTGCTGAAAATCGACATGTATCCAGTCGGACTATCCCGGTAAACAAATGTAAAATAAATAAAATAAAATAAATTAATATTATTATTATTATTATTATTAGTATCACTTTGAAACATTGTGCCGTATACTTTCATAGGTTTCATAGGTGTGTACTAGGCTAATGGCCCTGGAGCCTTTACAGGCCTAGCCCCCCTAAAAATTGTCCGGCACCATGCCACCTGATCTTAGTTCACAGTGCCCATATCCAGTAGTGCAACTGGAATGATCTGTGGCGTGAACTTTCTATTACCCTTCCACTCATCATTATTTCTCTGAAGAGAGCCAGTGAGGTGCTCTGCTTGACATGAATGGGAAGCTTATTCCAGAGTATGGGCAGTCTTTTGGAGATGAATAAAACAACAAACCAGTGACCACCAAATTATTTTATTACTCCTGACGTCTCGGCCGTAAGCTTTCAAGGAAGATAAAAACATGAGAAATGTCCCATGTATATATATACTGTAACTTATTATTCAATAAACTAATTAATACAACAATTAAAACATATTAAGACCCTTAAAACAGTAAGACTACATTTTAAAACAAAATTAATACAACAATTAAAACATATTAAGACCCTTAAAGCAGTAAGACTACATTTTACAACAAAATTCTCCAATTAAATTCTGAATTCATGCCCTTAGGGCTTAAAGTGTCAAACTTCAGAATATAAAGTGCTTCTTTATAAAGAAACTTATTTTTCAAACAAGAATCCAAGGGAAGTTCATCAATTCTTTCTAAAACTGTGCCCTGTAAACTAGTTACAGAGCTTTGATGTGCATTTTGCAAATGCACCGCTAATGAACTAGATTGTTTAACATTGATTATTTCCCTGATATGTTCCAACAGTCTCACTTTAAAAGCTCTCTTTGTTTGGCCAATATAAACCTTATCACAAGGACACTTCAAGGCATAAACAATACCTTCTGTACTACATTTAAAACTACCTTTAACATTGAATTTCATTCCATTAATATACTCAAAACTGCTAGTGACATATTTACAAGTTTTACACTTACCACAAGTCTGAGTACCTACATAAGATATAATAGGATGTAAATTAACTGGGGGCATACTAAATTTACCTATAACTAACATATTTTTCAAACTTCTCCCCACCCTGTAACATATTTTAAGTTGCTTAGGGAGCCATGGATACACTTCCTTTTTAGACTGAAGATAATTCCAGTAATATTTTACTAAATTAATCAAAGTACCACTAAAACAACTGTATACAGTTGTAAAATATATATCCATTTCAGAATTTCCTGAGTTAAAATCATATTTAAATGGCTTAACTAAACGCCTACTATACTTGTTATTAACTTTATATACTGCCTTAGAAATAACTTGATTACTATATCCTCTATGATAAAATATATTACTGTTTTTTTAAGATTTCCTCCTTTAATTCAGAATCAATATTACATAATCTAACTCACCATAAGGTAAAGCATCTATTGTGTGGGGTGGGTGACAACTTGTGGCTTTTAAATAATAAATGTCCCCCTCACATTTTCTATGCACTCGAGTATGCATTCCCAAAGGACTGGAAATATCCAAATCCACACCTAAAAAAGCAACCTTTTTACCCTTCTGTATACCATCAAATTTCAGCTCAAATCTATTTATCTGAAGGTTGTCAATAAAATTATCAACTTCATCCTCTCCCCCCTCACATGAAAAAATGAGGTAATGAATGAATCGAGCATAATATTTGACAAACCTATTATAAAATCCAGCTTTATATATATATATATATATATATATATATATATATAGTCATACTCAAATAAACCCATTCTCAAATTTGCATATGCGGGGGCAAAAACTGCCCCCATAGCTGTGCCTCATTGTTGTTTAAATATCTCACCATTGAATTCAAAAAAATCATTGGACAAACAGAAATACAACAATTCTAGAATAAATTCAGTAGCTGGGCATTCCCCTAGAAAAAAACCTAACAGCCTCCAAACCAAATGCATGTGAGATATTGGTATAGAGGTTGCTGACAAGTGTAATAAAATACATATTTTCATTCAAGGACACATTTTTAATCTTGTCCAAAAAATCAAACACATCCTTTACATAAGTAGGTAAAGACAAAACTGTTGGCGACAATAAATGATGTAATAAAAAACCCATGTTATATAAGGGCGTCCAGGGGGATGTTCTAAATTTTTATGTATTTCGGGTAAACAGTAAAAACATGCCATACATGCCTGATCTGCATTAAATTTATTTTTAGCATCTTCCCTGGAAATATACCCTAATCTAACACCCTTATTAACTAGTTCCAAATAATGTTCTTGAGCCAATAAATACATACAAATGTACACTTTTTTATATACATCAACATAATTTAAGTATGTGTAGCACATCTCAAAATAACTTGGTACATCCATAATCACTAACTTATTACCTTTGTCAGCAGGTTTAAAGATGAAGTTATGATTTCCCCTTAGATTCTTTAATGCAGCCCATTCACCTTAGTAATATTATATTCAATATTATTCACTTCTTTAAAACATTTTTCAATTTCTAATACAACAGAAAAATTCAACATTTGATAAAATGATGCAATAATTTCATTATCTATAACTGGTGTAAATTTATAATTAGAATTTATCTTACTAGTATCAACCATATAATATGCATTGACCAATTCATCCGAAACACATGAATAAAAACTTTCATTCCCTGATATAAAATTGATTTCCCATTCACTTCTTCATCTATTAAAAATTCATTTTTTATATATTTTTGTTGTTTATTTTATTGTGGTTCTTAGTCTTTGGAAGATGAACCTGTCTCTCCAGCATGTTCTGAATATAGGTGCACTGTAATCATCAGACACATTTGTATGTAATGTTTACATAAGGGACATATCATTATGCATAATTTCCTGATACTGTATGGAATTAGTTGCTGTGTGTTTTCTTCCACTGATGTCTAGTGACACTTTTGCATCATTGCCCTACTTTATGTCTAAAAATATATAAATCTTCAGTTTATTAAATGCAACTGTTTATTGATTGCACACCTGCCACGATGTTGGCCTTCATGTACTCTACCTTGCAAACATGGTAGAGGAGTATGGCTTGTCTGTTTATTTTTCTCTGTCATTTGTATATATGTAACTACAATTGATGCAGTTTCTATATTTGTGTAAAACAGTGTACGCTTAACTTCTTAGTGAAAAGAAAGGGTGGGATTTCTTCATATGGCATTTTTTTGTTGCCAGCATACAGGTGATAATGAACTTCAGACTGCAATGCTTCTGCTTTCCTATAGGTGGCACTAGCATATTCTAGAAGCAATTGTGAAGAGAATTACTGGTAAGCCATTCCCATAGACACTGCTATGCCTCTGGAGTCACATGTGAGCAGCTGTAATTTTTCTTGCAATGAATATTGTGCCATATGCCAGTAACTATAGTAATATCATATGGTACTCATAAAGTACTTTGAACTCTGGATGGTGCAGTGGTAGCATTGACGCCTCACAGCAAGAGGTTGTCCGGTTTAATTCTCGGCTGGAGTGCCTTCTGTGCAGAGTCTGTATGTCCTCTCTGTGTCCATGTGGGTTTTCTCTGGGTACTTCAGTTTCCCCCCATGTTACAAAGACATGTATCTGGAGCATTTCTTCCCAGGCCTCCACTGAAAATTGACTTTGTTCCAAGTTGGACTTTCCTGATTAACAAGTAATAAACAAATACTTGTACTAGATGAACGCTGCTATGTCTGTCGAGTTTTATGCACAGAGCTGCATTATTTTCTTACACTGTACAATGTGCCATATGCCACAGGTGTGGTAATATTTAATGGTACTCCTGCATTGAACTTGTACTGCATGGGTTACATGGGACTTGCTGCAGCACATGGTATTATTTTCTATCATGTGTGAGGAAATATAGTGCTTCTGCAGTATCCATTCTGTACTGCAGGTGGCACTGTGGTACTTCCTGCATCTGCAGTATGACAACTCACAGTAATCTCACAATGAGTTTTCTTCAATCTTGCAGTTTGGCACATGCCACAGTGTGCTGAGAATCAGCATATATGCAAGATGTGCTGAGGAAATATCGCACTGTCCCTCTGTACAATATAATACACAGCATCTTCCACCAAGCTGTGTATCATATCACATTTAATTGATACTGTGAGACATCTGCTATCCCCTTTTGCACGTAAAGGGACAGTATCATTGCAATGCTGCTTCTTGGTGCCTCATACATGGAGATATGGCACAGTAGCAACTGTGTTGTTAATTATAATATCCAGGTGTAGTGCTATAGGCATCTGGCTATGTCCTGTGTACCCAAAGGCTGGGACTGCACCATTCCTTGTACTGTGCAATGTATTGTCCACCACATAATTTGCACACTAGGCTGAGTGCACTGACCCTTATATCAGGCACATATACCAAAGTTTTCTGCTATCCATGTGCAACATGCAGGATTTAATTGAGTGCCTTAGTAATGTCAAACCTTTCCTCTTCACACAGAATCCTATGTCCTACAACCTGTTCTCACCAATATTTGAATTGTTTTACTAGCATATCCCACCCATATATGTACTTTTGTAGTACTCTTCACCACCCCACCTCTATAATCTTCATATAAACCTTATGATAGCCATATATAATTGTCTCTGAACTTGCTCAATATCCCACCTCTTAATTATAATGCTAACATTTTCTGTCCTACTGAGTTCCTCCCCCAGCTTTCATTTTTTATTCACTAATCATGATCTCTATTATCTACTAATACACCACTTCAAACTGCTCAATATTCAAAATCTACTAAATGCATACATATCTTTTTACAGTAATAGTTTCCTTTATTTTGTGTAAATGTAATCTAATTAGCAAATATATGTGTAATTGTTAATCTATATTACTTAATGTCTGTTCAGGTGTATTACAGGATATTTGTTTGATAATGTTTGTAATATGTTGGAGATTTTCTCCCTGGGCTTCCAATAAAGCAATGATTTTTATTCCCTCTCCTTGCCAAGCAGAGTACCTCATTATCCCTTTTTAAGCCCAACCTCAGTAACTGGATGGGGAATAGAAAATACACCCCTGGGATTCCACCTCTATCCCTGCTGGACAGGGGCATCGAGTGCTGACTTGTCAGAACATGGGCTAAATTATTGGCTAGGCTTGTAAGGGCCTCAGAGCCAATAGCCTAGTAACTTCCTATGATCCTATGATCCTATGAACAAACACAGTAAACAAAAGCAAAATAAAAAATAATGTGAAAATTTATACGAGATTTTAGGTGGTGATAGGATGAATCGTGTACTGCATCATTTGGACAGCTGTCATCGGTGTCAACACCAGCACTCCATCATCTGACACTATAGGACAAGTATTCAAGACTGTGTCATGGCAATTCACTGGAGGCAGATCAAAGTCTGAGCTTAGGCTATGAGAGGGCTTTACTAATTCTGTGGAGCAACAGATATGGTATCAGTATTATGCCTTAAAACTTTATGGTGGGCTTTGCTTTTTGTGACTGCCAACATTACCTCTTCTGATCCCTATATGCTGTAGAGATGGGCATAATGGTGCATATTATTGTGGCACACACTATGTGATGTTACTATGTTTTCCTCTTTCTAATGGAAGCAGCTCTTTTCCAGAACTGGAGCACACTAGTTCATACTGGTGCCTGGCTTGCAGAGTTTTATGTATGTCTAATGTTATACTAACAATTTAGAATTGGTGTCATGCTACAGTTTATTACACGCTATGCTTCCATCTAGGTTTTTTCATAGCCGGCTTTCCTTATTCATCAGCTAGAACTGGCTACTGTTTAAGTTATGATGGACATCATGCAGTATGTTTTAATGCAAACACTTTTTCTGCTTGTGCTATAGCATTTGATACTCTCTTTCTCTTGTTTATTCCAGACCTTGTACAATCACTTGCTGTTTTATGCAGAGAGGCTATCATCTTAATACATTTAGTAATAAATCTTTATAAGCACACCTCTTTCATTACACCTGTTTGCAATTAAAGGCAACATTTATAGATAAACATGATGCTTTACTCAATGTTAGTCACAATGTACTTGATCTCTGCTATACTTTGTAAGAAATGAGATCTGCAGGATGACATGATAAAAACAAATTACAAGAATAAATAGTAGAACAGGATGCTGCTGTGTATAGCCTAATTCACATATTTAATAGTTTTTGTGGTTTATCAGTTTGTGGTATAGCTATAAACAAAATATCTTACAGCTGGGACAGCAAAAATCAATTAAGGGGAAACGCAGTGAGAAATTCAAACATATTTTAGTAAGAGTCTAACCTCATTCATTTGTTTAGGATGTACATTTTATCTTCAGGGAAAAATCTTTGTGTTCAATAAGTTTGTGTACTAACTACTACTCTCACTCTAGAAAACACGAGTGATAATATAGGTTCAAACATTACTAGGTCTTCTGTTCTCTTCTTTTCCTATTTTATTTTATGGTAATTACTGCACAGTGACTGCAAGTACATTTCCTGTTATGGGTGTTGATTCTTGATCATTTAGTGCACTATTTATTTATTTACATTTTCTTTGCAAGGTTAGCCCTACTGGGCAGAACTCTTTTACAATGTTAACATGGGAAAATTACATTAAAGATAATGGGCATAAACAATGGAGTACAAAAAATACATATACCAAAATAAAAATGAATGTCTTACTCCCATACAGTAAACTCAAAAAATACAGAATGTGCAGTGCATGACATACTATTATACAACGAACCCCCCCATTAATATTCAAAAACGTGCACACTGATTGGGCAGTGGGCACGTTGTAAATCAGAGTTATAGTAATGGAAAAAAGTCCGGTCGCCCTGACTTTTTCCATTACTATAACTCTTTTTTTACAGCAAAGGAGAACGCAAGATCTCTGTTCCTTCACACTGTCTCGCTATGTTAAACGAGTTTAACATAGCGAAACAGTTTGCAAAAAGCAACAGATATCTTGCTTTCTCCATTGCTTTTGCCCACAGCTCTGATGTACTGAGTAGGCATATGCATGCGCAGTACATCAGAACTGCCGCAGAATACCAGACAGCTGCGTAAGGGCAGTAAGGAGGCATTATACAATGCCATTATTTAAGAAAAGTAATCATTTTTTTTCAAAAATAATGTCATTGTATAATAGCAATAACCCACTTCTGGGTGTGGGTAATGCTGGATTTACCCACGGTTGGCTTTGTTTGGCCACTCGGACTTCACCCTCATGACCAAACCACACCAACTGTGGGTAAATCCAGCATTACCCACACCCAGGCGTGGGTTATTGTTATAATATTCTATCATAAATATTAAAGCTTTTTTGAAAGAGTACATTCTCTGTTTACCTGTATTATGACAGAAACAAAAAAGGTTGTAAAAGACAGGAGTAATGGAAGACAGAGACAGCTGAATCAAATGTAAAGGACAGAGGAGATGCTATACATGTAAGTGGATAGATTTGTTCACAGTGTAAGGAGAGATATCTTTAGCCTTTAAAATACTGTATTTGGTTATGTTAAAGTGTAGCAGAAAAGGTCATGAGTGTTATCTGATTGTAGGATTACATATTTGTTACAGGTTAATGTGATGGTGACATAAGATTTTACATTTTTGATTGAAAGTATTCTTTTGATTTATTTATTTTTTTTAGAAATGCATAAGCAAAGAGTTCCCTCCTTTGGTGCTCTGTTCTTGAAATTGGTATTATTTATGTATTTATTTATTTTCCTGGTTTAGTTCTTGTAGCTGACATGCTACTTCATCTAAGAGTCCTTTCAGATGTGTGTCACTATGATAATGATCTTTTGTTCTTATAAATATTTGTGTGAGTAAATATAAGGGGAATTTTCTTAATTCTGTTTTCATAGGGCATCCAGTTCAGCTTATTAAGAATATGAGAAGATTGAGGTATACTTATGGGCTGTGTGAAGACTGGTAGAGAAGGGTGAAGGCTGCCAGCCTAGTCAAATAGAATTTGATACCTAATTTTGGCATTTGTAAATGTAAATGTAAAATGCAGGCTTGTGTTTTAAATGTAAAGCTTCTTAATTATAATTATCAAGCTATTGAAATACAACTAGTGCGACCAAAGGTGTGGTCACCATATCAATCCTGCTTACATCAGCATAAAGATCCATGCTATAATTAAGAATTGTTTCATATATTTGATGAAGTATATATACGCGAAAGAAATCAAAAACAAAAATTCTAATAAAGGGATTTGACTATCAAAATAAGTTTATATTTTATAAACAAGGAAGAACAAAAAAATAATGGAAATAAATGCTTTTGAAAAACTCTTAAACAGCTTTAAAAGTTAGTATTACACTTTGGTCACTGGATGGTAGCAAAGTGGAAACAGGGAAACCATGTAAAACCAATTCTATTGGAATGATACACCTGGCACCATAGCCAGTGAAAAACTAGGCAGAGAACTGCATATTAGCATATCGCCGAAGTAGGAAACACATGATGGGCCAAACACAATCCTTAGAAGGAAAACGCCAATGGTTGACGTTATGAGACCTGCAACCAATGGAGATTGATATAAAAGATAGTATATTAGCATATTTTTGGCGTCAGTTTTAAATCATGATCATAGGTCACTTAGTAATGTTAAAGAAAGATTATTGGATATTTTAATAAAGAATGAGAACGAATAGTTATGATTGGATAAGAAGCTAACTAATTTTAAATTTTATTGGTCAGTTTTTAATATAAATATGAAGTGTTGTAATTAAAAGATAACGATCTGAAGAAGGATAAATAGCCGAAAGCGCTTACCGTTTCATTATCTTGGAATTTTATTGTTGTTTTTATTTCAGCTATTAAACTTGTTCGCTGCCTGACATAGGACGTTATCGTGGTGAATATTTGCTGTGGTGGAATACCAGAGGTTTTTTTCTTTTGCTTTCCCTCGTCTATGGCCTTGGTGACTGTCTCAAAGAAGTCAACCAGGTTTGGCAGGCATGATCTGCCCTTAACAAAGCCAAACTGGGTCAGGTCAAGTGTTTGGAGGCTCCCCATGTCTTTGTTAATGAGTTCCATGATGATGCGCTCAATAGCTTTGCAGACCAGGCTAGTCAGGCTTATGGGGCAATAGTTACCAGGGTCAGTTGTGGCCCCTCCTTTGTGGAGGGGAATAACCATTGCTGTGCGCCATTCTATGGGCATGTAGCCTGTGGAGAGGCTGAAGTTGAACAGCGTGTTTAGGTAGGGGGTTAGTTCGTTCTGTAGTTCGTGCAAGACGCAGCCTAGGACACCATCTGGTCACATTGATGCTGTGATTTTGTCTTTTGAAAGGGCTGTTTTCACCTGTGCGCCTGTGATTTTTGGGACACTACACTTTATTGTTGTGGGCCCTTTTGGAGGTGAGAGGGGGTGAAGTTTGCACTGAATCTATCTGCCAGGATGTTGGCAATATCAGTAGGTTCAGTATGTTTTGTGCTATTTTGCACTAGTTCAGTGCATATCTGCTAGTTGTTAGTTAGATTCTTAACATAGCTAAAGAAGGCTTTGTGGTTATCTTTTGAATCCTTGACTATTTTTCTTTTAAAGTTAGCCTTGGATGATTTCATGAGGGACCTCAGTTTCTTACTGATAGTGATCAGGGATGTCTTTCCTTCTTGGGATTTGCTTTTTTTTCAAACTAGTTTACTCCTTCTATTGTATAGCCTGTTTATTGCAGAAGTCCACCAAACTGGTTTCCTTCTCTTAGGGGAGTGAGTCTTGGTTTTGCTAGAGATGGCATGATCCATGCACCCTTGTAGGTGCTCATAGAGTGCATTTGTAAAGGTTTCTGCATCTTGGGCAACGTTATCCTTTAGTGTGGGGGCTGTGAAACTTACCACCTCTGTCTTAAGTAAGGTGAAGTTTGCTTTAGAAAAGTATTTTACTGTGGTTTCCTTAGTTGAGGGTGGTGGTGGGGTGTGGACATCCAGAGTGATTAGTTTATGGTCTGATCTAACCAGTGATGGGCTGACCTCTGGTGTGTAACACCTGTCACCCATGTTGGTGATTACCAGGTCCAATATGTTTTCACTTCTGGTAGGGGAGGAGTTTACCAGCTGATCCAGAGCGTTTGAGTTGATGAATTCCAGGAAGCGCTGGGCCTGGGAATTTGTATTTGAGTAGTTTTCCCAGTGAATGGTAGGGTAATGGAAATCACCCAATATCAGGGTGTTTGGTAGGACCTTCATGTTTTCCAGTGTCTCCAGAAAGGTGGAGTGGTTGTCCTGGGTCATGGAGGGTGATCTGTAGCATCTGTAGCAAGCCACAATTTGCATTGCAGATTTGCCCGATGTTAGTTGCACATAGATGATCTCAGAGGTATTATGCTGTGCCACTAACTTGGAGGTGTAGGTATCCTTGATGAATATGGATACACCCCCTATTTTTGTGTTTCGGTCCGTGTTCTGTGGCCAAAATGTGTGGTATGAGTTGTAGCCCGGTAGTGCTGGGGTGCTCTCTGGAGCCTTGAACCAGGTTTCAATTACTGCACAGATGTTGACATTCTCCATACTGAGGAGTGCTTTGAGTGTGTGCATTTTGAGATTTAAACTCCTGGCATTGACTAACATAACATCAGTATTTTGTTAATTGTGCTGTTTACAAAGGTGCATTTGACTTTTGTGCCTTGGCTAAAAAAGGCACTATGGTGGCAGCAAGAGCATTGGCCAGTATTCGAAAGTCTAGGGGTAACAGGTGCAAGCCATCTCTTGCAAAACAACCCGGCTTGTTGAGCATGTCGTCCCAGGCTGACAGAGACTGGATCCCATTTGAATGACACCAGAAGCTTAGCCAATTGTTGAAACTGATCATTTTTTCTTTATGCTGAGGTATCATTCTTGGTGAGGGCAGGATGCTACTCAGGGTCAGGGTCATATCAGCCTGGGCTACATGATCAGAGTGCTCTTCCATGTCTTGTTTCATGTAGTCCAGGGAGGTAAGTCTCAGGTCATTCACACCAACATGAGCAATGACAGAGTCATATTTGTACTTGTTCTGGAGTGACCTGAGTGCTTGTGTTATGTGGCGGATTCTGGCTCCCGACAGGCAGCTAACAGTAACCTTCTGCTTGTCCAACATAGTGAGTGGGACGTCAGTGTGCCTGACTATAGAGTCACCTATTACTAGTGTGTTAGGTATGTTATTTCGCCTTAAGGGCTGTGATTGTGCGGCACACTGATTTTATGTTTTATGTGTTGTCGGGTTTGTGACGGGAAGTGCAGGTTGTTTGGGTGTCTGCTTTGGAGGTCTCTGATGCTTTTGCAGGTTTTTATTTAGAGCCTCCGAGTATGATTTTGTGTATTTATGTGTATTTTTTGCCAGTGCTGTTTTAATAGGTCTGTGTGCGGCTGGAGTTGTGGTGCATTTGTTAACCTTTTCCTCTTGACTGTCTGTTCCAGTCTTGGGTGGAGACAGGTTAGCTTCCAGTTTGGCTGTATAATTGCATCTCTCGCATATGTTAGTGTTTTGTGGTAGGAGGAGAGGGTTGTCTGTGTAGATGAGGCAGTTGTAACATTGCCTCAGGATACCCATATTCACCAGCTGGAATGGAGAGTGCACCTGAAGTTGCTATTTGGTCATGCCTGAATGGTTGGTGAGGGGTGAATAAAGATCCTTGCCCTGCTGGGTAATCAGTGTCAAGGTATATTAGTGCTTGTTATTAGGTCTGAGCAAGTACTGGGCTGAAAGATGCTTTTTGAGTGCTTAGGTTGAGAGTTAGACTAGTTTCAAGGGAAAAACTGAAGAGGAGACTTAGTGGAGCCGGGGATAATTTAACCGTAGCTAACAGGCACTGCCCGATGCCCAAAACCGTGCAAACACATTTTTTATAGTAGGGAAATAAAAGAGATAGAAATTATCCAAAAATGGCCAATAAACTACTAATGTCTGGGCTGGAACCTCTCCTCCAGGGACAGATAGGTTGCTCAAAGCTCCCCTCTCTCACAGGTGAACAGAGAAACTTCCTTCTATCCAAGTAAGGTATAGACAACTCAGAAACTAGTATCACAGCCCTGAATTCAGCACTAGCCTGAAAACTGGACTATACTAGCTTAGAAAGGTGGGAAACAAGGAATTTTTTGTTGTTTTTTTTTAAAAGATAAGGAAAACACATTAAAAAATACACTTAAAACAGCTTTAAATAACTACAAACGATCAGAAAAGGCTATCGGCTTTAGTGTGTAACCTGCAACAGTTAAACAAATTATTTAAACAAAAAAACAACTTTTTAAAAGTGCAGGCAGTCAAATAAGTACAATATGTGAAAAAAACAAACTTTTAAATCACAATAAATGCTGCAAAATCTGCGTTAAGACGGAAAAAAGTTAAGTTTTAAGAAAACAGTAAATATGGCTATTGTTAAGGTCTGTGTGGGAGACTGAGGATTAGGTTTAAGGTTCTGATATGGATATATAATTCAGCAAGTGCAGGAATTTGGGAGGGCTAGGTAATTCATTAGGATCAGGCTAGTAGGAGATAAGTCACTTACTAAGTAGAGCTAGAAGCTACAAGAGAGTGTGCTGCAAGCAGCTAGCAAGAAAGAACTTTTGGTAAACCTTTTTTACTGAAGTTAACAATAGCAACACAGCCATAGAGATATTTTGGCATAATAAGTAAATTTTTTTAGAACAAGGGCTGTAAAAACATAGGTAGATGGACAGAAATGACATAGCACATACAGATATGAGCATAACTATCCCCCATGTGTGCAAAAACATAAGCAAAATAACTTAAAATAAGTTTTTTTAATGCTCTGAGTACGCTTGTGCGGAGTGCTACAATGTGCAAACATGCTTTTATGAAAAAAATAGTGAAAAAATCAAATTTAATAGTATGGGGCAGAAATGTATTATAGGACAGTGTGTGGCGTATCTACAATGGTGGAATGGTGCTGCTGCTAACAAGGCAGGGTCTGGAACGGTGTAGTTTCCAGGTTTTGTGAACAGAACCCTATGCAAATTTGCTGGGGTTACTGAATAGCACAAATGGGTATCTGTGCCTGCATATCCCTTCCGTGTAAGCACAGAACCATGTTGGTGTCCACAGAAGAGGTAACTGACACCAAGAGGGGTGTGTCCGAAGACTTGTAAGCTAACTGGAGCTCAGCTGCACCTGTTTGTGTGGTGCCCCACTGTGCTGAGCAGTGGTGTGTGTACAGTTACTGCTAAGCTTTGTTTACCTTCGGGGCGCATGTTTCCACGTGTTTGTGTGGCGTGCCACCATGCTGAGCATGACCTTTCATGGGGGGGGGGGTGTACAGTGACTGCTGAGCTTTGTTCACCTTTGTGTTGCTTGTTTCCACGTGTTTACAAGGAATGCCACTGTGCTGAGTGAGGAAGGTTGTCAAAAAAATTGGCTGAGAAACTCATTGACATAATCACTGTTGAACTCTGTTTCACTTAAACTAGGGCCATTAAAAGTCCTTAATGATGTACTTGGCAGGTGGAATGCATCACACAGGCTGCACCTACAGCAGAGTACTATAAAGGTTGCATACACCCTAAAATCTGATTTTACCCCATAATCTGCACCAGTGGAGTACAGACATGGGATTTTTAATTAAAGCAATGCTAGGGGCTGCTGCAGGTATGTTACATATGTATGTGATAGATTCTGAGGTCAGTGCTGCTGCTGCTGACAATAGTCCTAGACTGAGAAGGAGAAGAGTGTTCAAGCCCAAGATAACCTACCAGGAGCTTCAAGAGCTGGAAAATGTAGATCACTACAGGGTGGACAGTAACATACTACAATGACTCACTGAGGTCTGCTGCCCTCAACTCAGACCTACAGACAACAGAGGGGAACCCTTCCCAGTGGAAACAAAGGTATGTGTAGCTCTTAAGATACTGGCTAAAGGTACTTTCCAAAGACCAACTTGGGACATGATGGTGGTCTCAGGGGCATCAGCATCCAGGGTACTCCACCAGTTCCTGGATGCCATGCTACCACATGCCAGTGAGCACATTTATTTTCCCCTCATCCCTGCCAGCAGTATGCAACATTTCTACCATGTAGCACACTACCGTAAGGTACTGGGTACCATAGATTGAACTCATGTACACATCAGGGCACCACCCTGTGAGGAGGGTAGAATCAATGTCAACCACAAGGAGTATCACTCCAACTGCTAGGATAAGCCCATACAAGCATTATAGCTCTATTTAGCTGAGCTGAGTGAAACTGCATGATGCCCCACATCGCAGCAGCTCCAAGCTAAAAATATATAAAGAAAAGAAAAAAGGGGAGATAGAAAAGTGGTGAAATGAGAGCAAGAAGGGGGAATCATAGTGGAAGGCAGGTAGGGATGTACAAGAATGGTGTAGAAAAGAACCTTCGCTACCCATTTCTTCAACAGCAGCAAGTGTGTACTTTGCAAGATTTGTACCCGAATTTGGATTGTCACCCCAAGAGAGAGAGGGGTGACAACAACATAAGTGCATTGTCAAGTCAATTAGACCACATTACATGTGTCCAGTGGACATGTGTGCAAAATGGAGAGCTATGTATGGGACAGTATTTTTTTGTAGGACAGGTGCCCATTTTAAGGTGAGAGTGGAATGTTGGGGAAGGAACATGGGTACGTGTGGGGGAGATAAGGTTGATAGGTGAGGATGCATTTAAAAAACAGACAAGACAGTCAAGACAGCAGACAGGGATGGTGTGTGACACATGAGGGGGTGGACACCTTGGATAGGGAGGGTGTTGTGGAATCTGAGTCCCATGTGCCTCCAGATGGCAGCAGCATGACTCAAGTCTCCACCCATGGGACTGTCAGCACTGATCCTTCACTGCCCTGAGAATGGCTGTGTTGGAGGCTGGGCACCAGGGTGAGGCTAGCCCACCAGGTTGGCCAGCATGTAGTCGATCTGGCACAGGCATTGATCATAGCCACGGTGGAGTATCCTGCATACCAGGACTGGTAGCTCATCCCAGGTGACCATTCTATCTCTACCACCAGTCCCAGAGGGGGGGGTCCATCCCCATCCTGTGGGGAGGTAGTACCCGACATAGCAGGTACTGCAAGGGCAGCAGAGGGAGTACCACTGGTCTGGGTCCCAGATGTGCTGGGACCCGGTGCAATGGTCAGTTGAGGCAAGGTAGGGGGATCAGCCAGAACCAGCCTACCTTGATGTGCTGTGGTATATGATGGAAAGCATTAAGTTACTGATAGTAATAACCAAACCATTGTTAGTATTAACAGGATGGAACATCATATTTATTAATCCAAATTCATATTAATGTATATTATGTGCAACACAACATTATGTAACATAGCAGTCAATATGGTAACAGCACTAGAGTATGAAGTAAACCATAATACCAACATGACAGTTAATTTAACAACATATGTTAATATTGCATCTTAGCAGCACAAAACAATAATCAACCACAATTTCCAAAATTATAGTTAGTTTAACATATGTTAATATTAAACCATAATAATAATAATAATAATAATAAATAATAATGCATACCAGTAGTGAATATATTATGATAGGGGTTGGGGAGAAAGAGAAGGACATTCCATTAGTGACTTTGCAGATGCTATCCCTAACAACACCGGTAATACATACTTCTACGGGTGTGTAGTGTCAGTTGTGATTCCAGTGACTACAATTCTCCTATAGCTGTTGTAGCAATTACATGCCTCTCAAGCTGATAGCATGGGACAATAAAGGCAAAGCACTAACAAATGCAGGTACACAACTACACAGAACTGTTGCACATAATGTGGACTTATATACACTACCTAGGTGTTCTGTAAACTGCTTTGGTAATACATTACATTCCAGGTAATAATTTTTCTTGTAATCATGTGGCAGCCAGATTAGTCAGTTTTCATTAGAATATGTGAAAATGTGACACTTGAGAGGCACGTTTGTGTACAGTAAGTAAACTAGACAGCCATCATGGCTTGTTGGCAGGTATGGGAGTAGAACCCAATAGCTGTGACTGCAGGAGACATCAGCAAATATATTAATGATTGACTGCAGCAGCATAGTACAGACATGCAAGGGATATAGCCATACTGGAATTACACAGATTTATTTATGATACAACAAGGATGATGAACACATTTCTGGTACTGATTTCAACATTCTGTGAGATCTACACACAATATCTGCACATAATATGGTCTACGTCACCCATACCTTTTTTGTGTTCCTGGGGAGAGAGAAAATGTGAGCATTACATGACTGATACTGAAAATGTAGTGCTACAAACCACTGGATTCAAAGCAAAGACTGTGCGTAGGAAAATGCACTGTGCACAAGGAATGTAACAGACTGAGCTATCAAGTCACTGCTGACTACTGAGTGACTGATACTTGACTAGGAACATACTATGCACTCTGCAGTATATGGTACAGGACATTCCTCTAGCATTCTATGACTGTTACAGTGTTATAATAGACGTCAGTGACAGTAGACCACACATGCATAGAATGCAACCATACTGCAACTATTAATACAGCTTTATTTTAGATGCAACAATGCTGGTGAGCACATTTTATTGTCATTGATTTGAAATATCTGGCCATGGAGTGGGCTACCTCACCCATATACCTTTATTAGCTGAAAGTTGAGGAAGAGAGGGCATTAATGTGATTGATATTGTCTTGGAGACAGCCTTGAACAGTACTATCAGTTACGGAATACAGTTTTCAGACCATGGATTTGCATTCTACAGCAATTACAGTGTTATACTTGACTGCAGAAACCTTACAGACTCAGTGCATACAGCTCTACTGCAATGGTTATGACAACACAGTCCTGCTGTACACCATTTTGCTTACTGTTATTGTTATTGCTTCTTGATTTTATTGAACTACAGTTGTTATTATTCCTTTATTGCACTACAGCTGTAATTCCACATTTATTGCAATACAGCATTTCTTGTATATACTTTATTGCAGTTAATACTTTACTATATCATGCCTATTGTACTACAGTTAACATAATATATCCGTACTCACCACATTCTTGGGTAAACCTGGCCAGGCGCTTGGCGTGAGACTCGACATTGCAAGCCCTCTCAGCTGTTGGGAGAGAAGCACACCATTATGCATACTAGTTTTGCTGACATTCAGCTGCATTTTAGTAAGACAAGTGAAAAAGATACTTACATACTTGTGGAGCATTCCCTGCTCTGGCTTCATGGACCCAGGTGTCCAAGTTCCCCCTCTTTCTCCTTTTCAGGTCATCATGGTGGTGATGACAATGCTCGCCTGTGCAAGGGATACCAGCACTAGTGATTTCTCTGGCCAAACAGTCCCAGGCTTCTGCCTTAAAGCCTGAGCCCTGGAAACTGTCCTGCAGCAGCCTATTGTTGTGGTGTTTTACAAGGAGCCCAGTCATGACCCTAGGCTCCTAAATGCCCCACCTCTGTGCTCAAAAGTAAGCCCCTTTACCAGAACCAACTTTGATTGAACTCCAATGAATGCTGCAGAATTCCCACCTATTGGCTTTAATATAGACTGTTTTTCCACCCTTACATATCATTCAGCAACATGCAAAAAAGTGCTACGCTGCTTAACATTATGCAATCCAGCTAAGCAGAACCAAACAGAGCTGAGCATTACAACAACAAAGTATTAGTTTAAGGGTGTGCACACACAACAAAATATTCATTTAAGGGTGAGCACACTTGCAACCAGTGCATTGTACGTTTTTTATTTTTTATATTTTTCCCCTAACAGATTTGTTTGTTTTTCAATTGAATTGTAGAGGTTATAGGTCACATTTAAGGTGGGAAAAATTTGAAATTATTTATTGTGGTCTCATTTTTTTATATATAAAAAAACTGGCATTTTAACAGGAATGTGTAATCTTTTTATATCCACTATAGTAGGACAGCAGGTACCTGAAAGTCAGTGTACTGCCAGGTTATAAATGGCTTCCACTTTACTGTGTCAGCACTGACAAGTCACTGGCTACCATCCATACCCCTGGAATGACAGGCTGTCACAGAACGACTATGAGTATGCCTTGTATATCTGTTTTGCTTGTCCTAACATTGCATTTGCCTGTCAAACTATTTGCAAAACAAGAAAGGCTCATGTCAAAACATCAGTGGCAGACAATGGAGAAGCAGACATCATATCCATAAGAATAAGCAAGCAAATACCAAACCGGTCTCCCAACCATCTTTGCCAGAGCTGTCCCCATGTGTGGGCCTGCGTCTGTCATATATGGGCCTGTCCAGATGTCAATCTGTGATGGTTTGACAGCTAGTGCCAACATTGTAGCCTCATAATAACATAGCAACACAAACTGTCGGAGGACCACAGCAGATGTAGTGGTGGAATAATGGACAACCTGCTAAATAGGTACACTCAGAGGTGTGAAGTCCATAACCCTTTGTGTGATGTTATGGCATCTACCCCACTCACACCAGAAATACAAATACATAACAGTAGCCACTGTGGGCAAAGCCTGTGAACGGACTACAGAAGGACAAAGAGACACACGTAAGGGGAAGGGGAACCACTGGCCAGACAAATGGAGAATGTGCACACCAGAACAAATTGTGCAGTAACATAGGTTCCCTGCAGTATATGGAGTTAGAAAACATCACCCACAACTAGACAACACACACCCATGTAAGTGGAGGTCCTCAACAAAACAAAAACTCAGATAAAGGACACCTCAGTGGCAAAAACATATGAGAACTCCACAAACCTATACACCACAGAATATGCATAGTCCACACACCAGTGTCTCGCAACCACTAAGCCCTTACCATAAACCCAACATATTACTCATAGGAGACTCCATTGAGAGACACACAGATGTGCCTCTCACTGGGCCGGATAAGGTGAAAGTCATGTTTACTTGTTTGGCAGGTGCCAGAATCCACCATATCACACATGCACTCAAGTCACTCCACAACAGTTACTGTTATGACTCTGTCCTAGTCCATGGCGGTGTGAATGATGTCAGATGTACCTCCCTGGACTATAGGATGCCAGACATGATTCTAGCCTTAAGGAGCATTCTACCATCACCCAGAATGATAGCTCAACACAAACAGAAAATGATTGTCAGTAACAATTGGCTTACTTACTGGTGTCATCCCAGGGGGATCCACTGCCTGGCTGCCTGGGAACATATGACAGACAGATCACACTGCTTTGCTAGAGATGACCTTCATCTGCCTCACTTGGCCATCAGGCTTCTGACAAAGGTCCTTGCCTCCCCCATAGTGACTTTTTAGGGAAAGTCATGTGGTCCATACCACCAACATAAACACTCAAAACAATGCAAATTAAAGGCCATGCCGCTAAATGCTGTGTCTAAATAGGAAAATGCACTCATTTCAAGCATTTGTAACCATGGAAGATGGTGACATTTGTGCACTTACAGAAACCTGGGCCACAGCTGCAGAGAGCAACCCATCTTTACCTGATCACTCTTCCTATCACACAGCCAGAACCCAAAATGTGGGCAGCAAAGCCAAAGGAGGTGGAGTATAAATATATATTAGACAGACACACACCTCCAGGCTGGTCAAACAGTCTGACCCACATGATACACTCCAAGTGCAGTTAACCATTGAAAGACCCCTATGCAAATTATAGATAGTTACAGGTAAACATATCTGACTCAGGATACCCACCCCACATATCTGGCCCCCTACAAATCTATCAAGATTCAGCCCATTACACTGATCCTGGCTGGTGTATATTACCCAACCATTGATTAGAAAACCAACCATGCCAGAAAAGAAATGCACAGAGATTCCCCCATCTTATCAATGCTAAATCCTTAGGACAGCTACTTGATACCCCCACAAGATGTGATACATATGTCGGACTTGGTAGCAACCAACATGATTAACCACTGCAGCATCCCTACAGTATCATCCTCCCTGGAAAGATCAGACAAAAAAGCAGTCACATTCGATATCTCCATCTCTCCTGACCCCCCTCTAGCCATGGTAAAATGAAAATGTCTCCCAAGCTGATCACAATCACCAGAGGGATGGCATAAACAACTCAACAGCCCCCTACCCCATTGGAGGAACAGGCACCAATGTCCAAATGTACACAAAAGTACTATACCAGCATATATAAAGAGAGATGCATGGAATTAGGAATACCTGACAGGACAATATCATCATCCACAAGGGAGAGTAAACCTGTCTGGAAACATCTGCAGTAAAAGAGCTATATAACAAAAGGATAACATTGCTGTCCAGGACCAAGAAGGAGCAGGTGCACAATTGGAAGTAATCACCCCTTAGCCTGAACAAACAAGTAAGAGCACTAGAGAAATCCTCTAAAGGCAACTCCAAGCCCAAATTGCCCACATCTAAGACAGACAATCATAATACCTTCCTCACTTATATCTACATTCCCAAAGGAAACTCTCAGACCTGTGCAACACTGGTGGTCAAGGACACCACATACACAAATGCTGTAGATATAGACAATCTACTGGCTGACAGATTCAGCAGAAATGTCTTCCCTCTGCTCCCCTCATCAGTAAAGCAGGAAATCCCAAATACCCGACCACCCAACCCTTATCACTAAGGAACAGGGCATCACTGCCCTCTCAAAGCCAAGAAGACAGCCTCCATAGGACCTGAATATATCCCAGGCTGCAACCTACATGAACTCATGCATGAACTGGCAGCACCATTATACACCCTACTCAACCAAACCCTGATTACTGCCTTTGTCACAGGCGAGTGGCAGACAGCCACTGTCATACCTTTACACAAATGTGGAGTGTTCACCGATCCAGCAAATTAAAGACCCATCAGCCTAACTAGCCTGATCTGCAAGGCCATGCAATGGATTATCATGAACCTCATTAACAAGGACACTGGCAAACTCCAAATACTCGACCCCACACAGTCTGCCTTTCTCAAGGGAAGGTATGCCAGTGAAATCTGGTTGACTTTCCTGAGACAGCCAATAAAGGCATGGATGAGGGAAAGATGGTGCACACTGACCACCTTGACTTGGCCAAAGCCATACACATTATTCCCCACTTGGCCGCAGTACATGAACTCTGTCAGCTAGGCATCAGTCCATATGTTACCACATAGATAGCAAACTGGTTCATTGATAGAACCCACATAATCATAATAGGGATAGCCAAGTCAAGCAGTACACCCATAATGAGTGTGCATACCCCAGGGATAAGTCTTGGGGCCTCTGCTATATGGGATATACTTCCTTGAAGTGCAAGCCAAAAACACTGGCCTATGGCTGACCAAGTTGGCAGATGACTGCAAACTGGGAACAGTCATCAATACCCAAAGTGATGTGGATGTCCTACAAGATGGTCTCACCAACTTTTTGGGCTTGAGATACTGAAATTCGAGATTTCAGTATTTTGAGCTTCTGAAGTGAACCCATTCACACACATATGTGCAGCATTACAGTACCAGCTCATCCAGCCTACATCTGGCAAATAGGTGAGTGGTACTACAGGTGCATGTGGACATTCCAGGAACATCTGAGGTGCACAATAACAGAAAGCAGTGCATATGTGGTTTAGGGTGAACTATTCACAGGTGTCTGACATCTGCAGTACCAGAAGTCATTATTTTCTGACTGCAGTCCTTCATGATTTGCTACTAATTTGCCAGAAAAATAAACTTTTATGGAAAACATGGCCAAAATTGTGAGGCAATTATCAGGACATTTTGCAAAACCCTGTACAGTTCAAAGGTATGCTACAGACTTAGCCATCAGGGATGGCTGTAGGTGCTGGACAGCAGACTAACATGCAACACAGCAGTCCCGGACGTGTTGTTGAGAGCTACTGTTTAAATTCTTATTTCCCATTACTGCATCTCCCCATTTGCATTCCATTACACACTGAATTGTTTGACATACCTGGTATAGTCCTGCACCTGTTTTTCAGAATAAATCCACAAAAGGTGTTGTGAATAGTCCCAGTCTGTCTTCTTGACAAAAGTATCAGACCTGTACAGCATAGGCATCAGCTTGCCTTTTGTAGGTAATGCTCATGAAGAAGTGATGGCCTGTGCACCAATCTGTTGCTCCCATTTGCTAAGTGCATCCAGAACAGCTGGGCTGCTTTCCTATTAGACAATGTCATGGCAACACAGTGTTATAATTAAGGCCTTCATGTGGGCCTTACCCCTTTTTTAGGCCTGTGAGGGGGACATTATGGAGGTGTAGGAGCTAGAGCATCACAGAGGGTATGTGGAAATACTTTCAAGAGTTTGGAGTGATGTGTTGTGTCCACAGTTTTGCATGCTATGTCTGCATACCTCTCAGCCTCTTAGCACAGAAAATGTGGACACATCATGACAAAATGTGTGGACAAAGGCTCACAAATAGGGAGGGATTTGAAATATTGGTGTCATAACCTTAGAGAATTGCTAGAGTAACAGGGTTTGTTTTGACATTCAGTTTCTGAGAGATTTGAAGTCTGACACTCAAATGTGTATTACTATTTAGTGATCTCCAACCTGATATCATCCCAGTGATTTAGCAGAATACCACAACTGTTATAAGGAACAGGCCATAAATATGAGCCATAACCCTGGACATTCTGTGGAAATCTGTACAGTCACATATGACACTTGCAGCATTTAATGTTCTGTATACTGGTTTTGTGTCTGTGTCAGAGAGCCAAGTATACAGTGATTTTGGCCACTATATGTTGGAGTACTGTGTGACTGGCTATCAGAATGTGTTCATATGACTCAGTTGCTGTACTTAAGAGGTCAGTTGTCCTACTGTTGCCTTGACAACATTTCAAATGGTTCTGTGTTCATAATTGGGCTGCAATGTTTTTCTCCCTAAAGGTATATCCCTGTACTGCCTGATAACTTTACAAATGCATCAGCATACTGAAAACTGTACATATTTTCACCGAATGTCTGGAGCTTGTGCTCATAATTTTGGTCTGTTCCTCAGAATATTTGTTGTTTTCTGGCAAATAACTGGGATAATCTGAGGTTTGATGGCACTAAATAATGACAGAGGTTTGAGTTACAGACTTCGAATACTTCAGAAAATGTATGTTAAAACAAACCATGTCACTCTAGCAACTTTCTTATATGTACAGCTGCACTATGTAAAATAAGTGCCTATTGTTGGGCCTCTGTTCCCCATTTTGTCAGTGTTCATCCAGTTTCTTGCACTAAGATGTTGAGAGGCATGTGCATCTAGAAATTCTCAGAGCTGATTTTGCATAGTGGTACATTGCTCTGACTCCAGTGCAGAAGGTCCTGGATCCAAGAGTTGGCAGTAATATATGTTTTCCCTATTGCTAAATAACTGTAATGTATGATATGTTTGAAAAAGCATCACAAATACTTGTAGCTCATATGGCCTAGTGCTATGTTGCTTTGACCCAAATGCACCATGTCCAGGGTTTGAGACTTGGTAGTGCTATGTTTTTTTCCCTAATATTAAATTACTGTAATGCATGATATGTTTGAAAAAGCATTACAAATTCCCACAGTTTATATGGTGTAGTGGTATATTGCTCTGACTGTAGTGCACAGGGTCCTTGGTTTAAGACCTGTCAGGGCTGGTTCTTTTGTTGCTGGGCAAAACAGGGGCTGATTGAGACAGAGTGATTAAAGCAGATTTAATCAGGTTTGTATGGGTTATTGCAATGCTAAGTAAAGCCAAGAGGCGCTTATTCCTGCTTGGCTCTGCTTAGCACTGCTTATTCTTGCTCAAACCCACACTAATTTCAAAAAAAGAAAAGAAAAAAAGGTGAAAGGAAAGTGGTGAAATGGGGACAAACTAGTGATGTGCAGGATAGGTGTAGGAAAGCATCATAGCTCTCCATTTCTTCTGCAGCAATAACTGTGAATGATGTGGACAATTTGGAATTCAGAGCCTCATACCACACAGGGAGGGATGTGGGTGACATACATTGCTTGAGTAATTCAGAGGTGAATTGCTTGACATTAGTGTACTTGGGGGCAAAATGGAGAGCTATGTATGGGATGTGTTTCTTTTGGGGGTCAGATACCTCTTTTTTTTTAAGGTGAGAATAGGATGTTGTGGAAAGGTTGTAGGTACATTTGGAGAAGTAAGTTGGGTAGGAGAGGTTGCTTTTGCAAACAGACAAGACAGCAGACAGGGGTGGTATATGACACGAGGGGGGATAAACACCTTGGACAGGGAGGGTGGTTGGGAATTGGAGACCCATGAGCCCCCAGATGGAAACAGTGGGATTGAGGTCCCCACCCATGGGCAATCACCACTGCCCCTTCATGACACCAAAGGTGGCTGTGCTGGGGGCTGGAGAACAGGGCAGGCTGCCCCTCGAGTGTACCAGTCTGTGCTCAATCTGGTTCAGGCATCCATCCAACTCTGTCTGGATAACCCTGCGCACTATACCATGGAACGTTCTGCGGGTGATGGGTTCCTCTCTGCACCCATGCCCAGGGAGGAATGGACCTCATCCCCTGAGGCAGTTCCACCCAAAGGTGGTGCAGGCCCAGCAGAGGAGGGAGTTCCGGGTTGGGTCCCAGACGTGCTGGGGCCCGGTGCCATGGCCAGATGAGGTGGGATCTGCCTTCCCAAATGTGCTATGGTGTTGAGGTTTTTCAAAATGTATTGGTTAGTCATGAACAAAACATTTCAAAATTAGTTATGACAGCATGCATGGGTGTTCCAATTAACCCAGAACAATAGAAGTGAAACAACTGCATAGCAAACAGAACACATGCATAAATGGAATAACAGTCAGCATTGTAACAGCATGCCAGTTACATTTACGGCAACAGGCCACCAAGAATGGTATTTGAACAAAGTATGTTAATATGCAACCAATTAAATATATGATCATAATAGAACACATGTCCCAACATTAGGTTTTGAGACCAACATACCCGTAGTATATGAATAATAATTATTGATGAAGATAAGGGGTGGGGGGAGAGAAAAAAATCCATTAACAACTGTATAGGCTTCTATTTTTCACAACAGTACTGCTCAATACTCTACAGGTCTGCCCTCACTTTAAATCTATCTGTGGCCCAAAGCTTCTGTAGCATATACATAATTGTTAAACTGTCAACCTGGAATGGTATGGGGCAAACTGCGACAACTTTGTGTACATGACTAGAGGGGACTCGTACATTTCAGGGTTACATATATGATGAAGAAGGTGTACCCTGCACTGATGTTGTGTGAGTGTGCTTCTGGCATACATCACCTGGATTCATATCTGTGTCCAAGGTTATTGGCAGCAGTGACCACTAGCCATGACAGCATGACACTTGAGAGACATGTATTGGGAAGAGTGCATGGTGTATGTACCTATCCTGCTGTTATTTGCAGGCATGGGGTTGGACAGTGGAATAGTTGCACACAGTTTCTTAGTATTTATTGATTTATTTTACATTTGTTAACTGGGAGAGTCCAACTGGATACATGTCCATTTTCAGCGAAGGCCCGTGGAGAAAAGCTCCAGGTTAGTAACGAGCAGTTAAACACCTTATAAGAAATTTAGATAGTTACAGTACAAAGGTTCAGTAAAAATAGGTATGTTACAATGTAATGTACATACATTTAAATAGAGAAGCAATAGTTAAGACAGAAGAAATAGGTCTGTTTCTTATGCAAGCAGCTAAAACACATTATCAGATAGTCAAACAGTGACAATACAAAGGTTTAGTAAAATAGGTGTGTTACTATGCAATATACATACATAAAACAGGGAAGCAATGGCTAAGACAGCAGAAATAGCTCTGTTTCTTATGCATTCTGCATAGGTTTAACATTCGTACATTTTATATATATATATATATATATATATATATATATATATATATATATATATATATATATATATATATATATAAACATTTCAGAGTGGAGACAGGACTGATCCGGTTTGGAACAGGAACACTGCCAATGTGATTTGAGATATAGTTTAAGATTTTTTTTTGAATTGTGAGAGAGATGGTTCTAGAGTGAGAACAGAAGGTAGAGAGTTCCAGATTTTTCCAACATAGTTTGAGGAATAGTAATTCTCCAGCAGCATTATTGGATTTGGATGTTTGGACTAATAGCTTATTGAAGAATCAAAGTGATAGCAAGTTACTGTAAGAGTTGATGATGCTTTTGAGAGCAGGCATTTTATCAGGGTGGTGAAGAATTTTATGGGCTATTATGAGCTGGTTATAGTGAAGTAGGCTAGTCCATTCTAGCCACCCCAGGTGCTTCAAGTTAAGGTAGTGATGGGTCTTGTAGGCCATACCTGTGACAAATCTAGCTATGTTATTATAGCAGATGGCAAGTTTGCTTAGAGTGGATTTGTTTAAGTTAGTGAGTAGGGGGGAGGAATAGAGAAGGATCAACAGTAGGTGTGTGCAAGCAATAGTAGATCTAGCGTGTCGGGTAATGAAACATCTGACCTTACAGAGGGACCCAAGTTTTTTGTTGACAGTTTTAATAGTTTGATTGATATGGGTGTCAAATTTAAGGGAGTTATCAATAGTGACCCCTAAAAGCTTAGTATGAGCATCTGGTGATATCATTGTGCCGTTGGAAGATTTAACAGAGAAGAGAGGAGGGGGGGGTCTTACAGGTGGGTGAGAATATGAACAACTTGGTTTTGTTAGGATTTAAAATGAGTTGACGACCTGAGAACCAATTTTCTACTATATTAAACATATTTTGGGTAGTTGCCATGAGCTCTGTCGGGGAGGTGGCTGAACAAATTATGATTAAGTCATCTGCGTATTGTATGCATGTAGCCTGGGGAGTGATGGTGGGCAAGTCATTTATAAAGATTGAGAAAAGAAGGGGACCAAGGATAGAGCCCTGGGGAACACCTAGAGTGACAGGTAAATGTGATGAAAGTTTGTTCTGCCATAGTACATCTTGCTGCCTGTTTCACAGATATGACTGAAACCATTTTAGTGTGCAGTCATTAAGTGATAGTGTTTTTAGAGTATCTATGAGAAGATGGTGGTTCACCTTATCAAAGGCCTTGGAGAGGTCTAAGAAGAGGGCTGACACAAGTTTGTTATTGTTCCGGTTGTGATTAATGGTATTAGAAAAGGATAGGAGGGCTGAGGTGGTACTATGATTGGGCCTGAAGCCATGCTGTGACTTAGCTAGTATATTGTTTTGAGTGAGATGGGACATGAGTTGTCTATGGACACATTTTTTCATGACTTTGGCTAATGGTGACAGTATTGTTATGGGTCTAAAGTTAAATAGCTCTCGTGAGCTTCCTCCTTTGTGAAGAGGAATAATGTGGGATATTTTCCAAATGGTGGGGATGGTGGCTTCAGACAAGGTATGGTTTATGATAATGGAGATGGGGTAAGCAATGGCATCTGCTGCTTTTTGCAGATACTCTACAGGAAGAAGATCAGCTGCTAGGGTATTAAGTAGAGATCTGATAGATGATGTGGAAACAGGTTGGAAGGTAAAGGAGGAAGCCAAGGTAGCTGTGCTACTAGTTTGGCTAGGGCTAGGGGAGGTGGTGTCAATTGGTTGAATTGGTTAGCCAGGGATTGCATGGTTTCTGTGAAGAAACTATTAAACATATTTGCAATGTCCTCAGGACATTGCTGGTTGCAGGTTGTTGGGGTGGGAGTTGTTGTCTGTCCTGGATGCAGGAGTTTTCCGATTTCAGCCCAGAACTTTTGGAGTTTGTTTTGAGGTTTTTGTTGGTAATGGAGGAAGAAGTTTTTTTTATCTGCTAAGATAGATGTTTTTGTTTCATTTCTTAGTTGCCGGAATCTCTGGTGGGTTTGTGGGTCTTTAGAGGTATTCCATTTGTCCCACTCTTTATGTCTAGATATCATTTTGGATTTGGTCTCTTTAGAGAGCCAGGATGTAATTTTAGTCTTGGTTCTGATGGACTGTACAGAAGCATGGGAATCTAGAATGTTGAGGAATATGGAATTGAAATAGGCTACTGCATCATCAAGTGGAAGCTGCTTTAGAATAGACCAATTGTGGGCTTTAAGTTCATTCTGAAAGCTACTGACATTAAAGTTTTTATTATTTCTAATATTTCTAACGGTAGTAGGATGGGGATTGTCTAATTTATGCTTGATGAGATGCGTGAGTAAATGATCACTCATATCCTCTGGGAGTGTACCTGCATTGCACTGGTCCGGGTGATTGTTGATAAGAATCCAATCAAGGATACTCTCTTTGTTATAGGGTTTGCCTATCCTGGTAGGAGTGGATATAAGCTGGGTGAATCCGTGTAGGATTATAAGGGTTGATGGGGATTCAGAGGTGCAGAAATTCCAATCAATATTAAAGTCACCTAACACCATAGTTTCTTGGGGGTGAGTTCAGGATAACCAGTGGAGACAGTCCTCAAGGGTATTACTGTTGTTGTTGTTGCTTGGAGGGATGTAAATACATGCAATGTTAATACTTTTATTTTTGTTGAGTTGTACTTTAGTGATTAGGATTTCAGCATTGTTCAGTAAGGGGGGTTGTGAGGAGGCTAATGTTACCTCTAGTGTGTTTTTATAGAGAACGGCTACACCACCACCTTTTCTAGTTTTACAGTCTACTCTATGAATGTCGTAACCTGGTGGAATTACCTCAGCATCTTTGGTACCTGGTTTTAGCCAGAATTCTGTTAAACATAACAGATCTGGGGAATATGTTGCCAATAGGGCATGGAGGTTGTGGATCTTATTGGTTATACTCCTAATATTTAGATGGCAGGCTAAGAGAGAGTTAAGGGACCTTGCAGATAGTGAGAGGTGAGGAAGGGTGATGTACTTGGAGCTATTGTCAGGTGGAGAGGATGGGCAAGGATTTGGGTGGATGTCCCCATCCATAGCTAGTCTGTGGCTTAAGGTGGAAATAAATTTGAGGGCTTTATATATATGTTTGATATAATGTTTGTTTTTAGACCTAATAGCTCTAGGTCTGATGGGTTGGTAGTGTATGGTATCGGATAGGTGGGGATTGTGGAGGGACATAACTTGGTCGGTCTTATTAGATGTGATAAAGGGATTGGTTTGGTATAACAGGTGATGAAAACCTAGGTAGGTCCAGTCTTCATAATAGGTAGAAATATATAGAATGAGTAGCAGGGCTAATGGTGATGGTAATAACAGCATATCGGATGATAACATAGTGCCTGGCAATAGACTTAGTGCTTGGGTAAGTAAGGGGCGGAGATATAGTCTACGAGGATGTCTTTGATTGGATGTAGAAGGAGGGGTGTGGTTCTTAGAGGTTGAAATTTAGCACTACTAAGATGGGTGGGATTAGGGGCAGGGAGAGGCATAGAGCAAGCCCGAGCTCATCGAGGGCGAGCGGAGTGGGGCTAAAACCAGGCCACAAGATAACCTTTTTGTGAAAGTTAGAGAGGTACTGCTTAGCTTAAACATTTTAGTTTTTTACTGGCTATAATTCCTAATACAAGTCTTAGCCTTTTAGATATGATTTTTCCTCAATTTTATATTGCAGCTAGCATTTTCAGAAGGTCATTGATAGGTAGTTACTGCATTGGTTAACTACAGCGTTTTAGTAATTGGGAGTCCTGGGGCTATCGCGCTAGTGCTAAGGACCCATTTGGCTTAAAATACTTGAAACAAGAACAAAATACACTTAACTTTACCCTTTTATTTTTTCAATATGAGGGCAGGTGGAGTAGTTTCCTGTTTATTTTCTGGGTGCAGTAAACCAGGCCACAAGGTAACCTTTTTGTGAAAGTTAGAGAGGTACTGCTTAGCTCAAACGTTTCATTTTTTTACTGGCTATAATTCCTAATACAAGTCTTAGCCTTTTAGATATGATTTTCCGCAATTTTATATTGCAGCAAGCATTTTCACAAGGTTATTGATAGGTAGTTACTGCATTGGTTAACTACAGCGTTTTAGTAATTGGGAGTCCTGGGCCTATCGTGCCAGTGCTGAGGTACCAGCTGACTTAAAATATTTGAAACAAATACAAAATAAACTTAATATTAACCTTTTATTTTTTCAATATGAGGGCAGGTAGAGTAGTTTCCTGTTTATTTTCTGGGTGCAGTTCTTTAAATTGCAGCACACCGTAGAGGGGATAGACCTTTTATTTTTTTCATTATGAGGGCAGGTAGAGTAGTTTCCCGTTTATTTTCTGGGTGAGTTCTTTAAATTGCAGCGCACCATAGAGGGGATAGACTTTTTATTTTTTCGATATGAGGGCAGGTAGAGTAGTTTCCCGTTTATTTTCTGGGTGCAGTTCTTTAAATTGCAGTGCACCATAGAGGGGATAGACCTTTTATTTTTTTTTTTAATATGAGGGCAGGTAGGGTACTTTCCCGTTTATTTTCTGGGTGCAGTTCTTTAAATTGCAGTGCACCATAGGGGGATAGACCTATTATTTTTTCAATATGAGGGCAGGTAGAGTAGTTTCCCATTTATTTTCTGGGTGCAGTTCTTTAAATTGCAGTGCACCATAGAGGGGATAGACCTTTTATTTTTTTCAATATTAGGGCAGGTAGAGTAGTTTCCCATTTATTTTCTGGGTGCAGTTCTTTAACTTGCAGCACACCATAGAGGGGATAGATCACATTTATCAGTGGCAGGTATCCAGGTCCAACAGCACTATACTCTTCATACAGCTACTACAAACATTTCTTTACTTGTAAGACCTGTGGAGAACATATCTGTTAACACTACCTGACTGCTTCTATAAATATTTAAGATTACTTGAGTGCAAATATTCACACATCTTAGTACCACTTCCTGGATTCAAACCATAGTCTGGGTGTGCAAAAATGAATGACAGAGCTATTTCTCATCACGCTGAGCTACTAGGCAATTGCTGTCTTTTGCTTGACTGAATTCTGCCTAATACTCTTTTAGGTAGACAGTCTGGCCTTGTAAATATTAATCCTTTGAAATAATAAGATCTGGAAAGCAAAGGTTAACATAAGGCAATGCTGCAGGGGACACACTATAATACATTACACATTACTGTTCAAGGTTCAGATGTTAGGGCAGGACATATTTCATATATAATTTATATCTTGTTTTACAGCTCCACAATCTACAGTTTTGCATAACAGCTGGTTATCAGAACAACCTCACTTAATGCATGCTGGCAAAGCCATATTTGCTGTGAAGCACCTGTACACATTCTATTTCTTCAACAACATACCAGATTAAACACAACAGTTTGTGGTATAACTCTTTATTTGAGTAACATGACACAGTGCTTTATTCCAGTTGAGATTCTACATTCAGTAGTACTGCACATCCTGTAGGTCAACACTGGTCTGACAAACTTTATTTATTCAGTACACTCAGAACACACTATACCTACTGGAGGTAAATAATGTTCTCCTTCTTATTTAATGCACGATGTACTGCAAGATAGATCAGTACTCACCAGCCTCTTGGCACATCCTTGCCAGTCTTCCACAAGGGCCTCCACATTGCTAGCTCTCACCTCTGCACCTGTAGGGGAAAAAACAACCATTATGCATACCTGTCTATCACATACTCAGGTTAGAATTTGGTACAGCTATGGGTGAAATACTTGGGGCATTGCTGTCTCAAGCATCTAGGATCCATTGGGCCAACAGCACACCTTCCTTTACTTTAGGTCGGCATAGTGATGCTATACCTGCTATCCAGTTCAGGGGATTCCAGTGGCACTGGTGAAGTTGGGTGCCAGACAGTCCCTGGCCTCAGATTTCTATTGGGAGCCCCGGTACTGGCCCTGCAGCTGTCTGTCATCATGGTGTTGCAAATAGAGCCCAGCCATGACCCTAGACTCCAAAATGGCCACAGCTCTGTGCCAGAAAGCGCAATCCCTCTCCAACTCCAGACATAGCTCCTGCAGTGAACAAACTATAATAGGTTCTGGCTGTATTCCTGCCTATGCAGTTTAAATAAGGCCATATTCCCGCCCTTTGCCCATCATTAGACTGTTTTTGAAAATGCTGAGCATAGCTCAGCGGTGCGCAATTCCGCTAAGCTGAGTTGAGCAGTGCTTAAAGGGGGAAAATGCCGAGCAGTGGTTAGCAGTGCACAAATCTGCTTTGCTGGGCTGAATTCTGCTATTAATTATACTTTTAAGCACTGCTCAAACCAGCTAAGCACTGCAAGCATTGCTTAGTTTTCATTTCAAAAATATTTACAGATTGGATATTAATTATTCATCAGTGACACATTATTAGGTGTATATATTTTACTTTACATGACGTACCCCTATGTGGTTTGATTACATTACCTTGGGGTGTGAATTTACTGTATGGGATACTTGTGGTCACATGGAGAATTTCACATCATATATCCCCTGACACTGCAATTTTGGACCAGCTACACTACCCTGGTTAACAAACATCAATTACTACATCATTAAAAATAACAAATAAAAATTAACAATGCTTTCCCATATAAAACATGAAAAGCCACTCTTGGTATTCAAACTGTGAGCTACTGCATGCAAAGCTGGAACTCTAACCACTAAGCTAACTAGCCATTTATGAGTTTACCTATACATTTATATTTAACTCTTACAGGATATTTAAGGAGTGCTGAGCAAAGCGCAACAATGCACAAACCCACTCAGCTACGCTTAAACTTCACATATAAATGAAAAAAAATATTTCATGCAACCATTTTAAATAGATATATCGCAATATCTAACTATCAGCATGTCAGTTGCAGGCCACATACTCTTTATGACAATCCATGGTAATGTAAAACATGTCATTCTATCAACTTTCTATGCTTGTAAGAGCGATATTTAAAAAGTGTCCTTATTTCTAGCCCTTTCTCCTGCTCTTATTTAATGGTTTTGTCCAGATTTCTTGCTCTAAGAGGTTGAGGTGTGAGTCCGAGGGCACACTTTTTACTGTAATGTGCCATATGGCACTTTGACAATGCAGGGGGTGTGTTACAGTTCATGTCACACATACCCTGCATTGCATTGCATTGTATTCATTTGCTTTCAGTGTCCTCAGACAATGAAAGCATTTAGAAAGTGCCGTACAGCACTTTGACAGTGTAGAACTACAGCGACACACCACCTGCACTCATTCAGTATCCATGTCCACAAATCCATCTTAGTAGTGAGCCTTCTTTAATATGAAAGGTGTGCTGCGAGAAGGGGATGTGAACATGGACACCATTCACTCTGTGTAGGAATAACACCATTCCTACATAGAGTTTATTGAATCCAGGGAGTGTTGCATGATGTCAGGAGAGAATAAGTGGAGCTATTAGATATGAAAGAATAAGAGAGAGAGAGTTCTAACAGACCTTCTTAATATATCCATTACAGGGAGGGTATGTGCATTTGTGTATTATGACATACGATTTATTTATTTTGTTGTGTGGTTTGTTAATAAGAGAATTCCACAATTGTGGCTGATTCTTACATTTATCCTCATATGGTATTTATACAATTCCACACAGCATACTGATGATACAAAGCAGATATTACAAGTTTGCAATGCATTGTAAGGATTATCTGTACTGTATTATAATCATTCTTAAACATATCTGTGCCCGTCATTATTGTTGTTCAGCATTCACTGGTCTGTTCAATACTTGTTTCAATGCCACATCTTTCTGTGCCCCAACTGTGGCACATGGAAATTTTAAATCATGATGGGCCTGCCATCTAACTATCAGTTATATTTCTCACATTATTAAATGTCACATTCCTTTAATGACTCCACCACTTCCAGATTAGCTTTAGCATGCGTATTATTACTGGTCATACCATCTTGTATTTGCTTCCATTTCATTCTTATGCAGTGCCACAAAAGAATTATTGTGTACTTAATCAGCAAGTCTGGGACTTTATCCCTAACAGGAATTTCTCCTTAGAAGAATAAGTCTCAATGACATCCGTACAAATATCTATCCATGTTTTTCTGTTTTATGTCCTGCTGAGGATAGTGGTGGTAGTAAGCTGACCAGGATACACCTCCTGTCCAATATAACAATCTCTTCTGCAGGGTATCTATGCATTTTTAGAGACTCTGATTCAGGGATTCCTATAAGAGAGCCAAAACTGGTACCCTAGTTATACCCTATGAAGCAACATCACACCAACCACTTATATCAATGATCTCAACATTTCAGCCCTCACTGAAACCTCATGACCATTGGTAAGGATGTGGATTCTATTCACTGCTTTCATAGATTCCTAGATTAGTACTAAGCTAACTGCCCTTGGGAGCCATTTTAAGCCTAGCCAATTATCTCTTGTGAGACTCAAACCGTGCACCTTGCGTTTGTAAGGCAAATACCTTAACCATTAGGCCACCCTCCCTTTGCTACACCTTGGTGACAGAGAAGATGACATAGATGACCATAATTGTGGCAATGAATTCTGAAAACACACTCAGTACAATTAAATCACAGTATCGCTATAATTAGTGAAATATAAAATATTCAAGGAGTGATGCTTATATTAATATAATCTTGATATTATTCTCTGTAAAGCTTATTTATAGTGCACTGTGATTTTAAAAAGGCAAATAGTTATTGCATCTTAAACTGCAATTGAAAATAAAAATAATTCTTAACATTATTTTTTATACTTCAGCAGTGTAACTAACATTTTCTGTGCCTCAGTGATAATATTAAGTTTTTTTTTATTGCCTTTCTATTTATAATGTGGGAGGACATTGTTGAAAGATTCCTGTCTATGCACAAGAGTCTGCCTTGGCTTCATGGGAAAGCATTTGTTTTGCTCCATTGTAAACAAGTAGAACACATCTCCTTTAGCAGGACTGTCAGTATCCCCATTATTTGCCTCTATTTCACTCTCAGCATCTGTTATGCAACATTTGTTTACTGTCTTAATCTGCCTGGATGGTGATGTCCATTTTTGGTCAGTGCCCTCAAAACAAGTCATCACTTTCCTGTGTACTCACTGTAATACGTTGATATGTCAAAGTTCTGATAAGGTAAGATTCGGAATGAACAAATGAACATTTAATACACCTAATGTGCATTCATAAGTTTGCTCAGCTACAAAAAGGCAAAATGGTCAAACTGTTGAATAAAGATTGCAATAACCTCAAAAATATATTAAAGTGTTATTATACAGCCATGTGGGTCATTAACTCTTTTGCTCAGCTATACTCTGACACAAATGCTACACGGACCAAAATGCATATTCACCACTCCCATTTGATTATTATAATGCATATGTGGTGTGGAATGTCACACCTCCAGCAGCCTACAAATATCCTTGCATTCCAGAGCATTTCTGAAAATCAACTTAAATGGCACAAACAACTGTACATAATTTTTGAAAATTAAAAAAATATTAAAACTGTACAAACAGCAAAGTTATTCGTAAGAAGCATCCTTTACAGCGATAATAGTGCTTTTTATAGTCCTTTGATAAATACTATAATGTATTACAATGTACATGAACACAGAAATATATTTTTTGCTAAACGTATGCAAACAAATTGTTATATCAGTGAAACTGTACAACCTAATCTTGTCTATATTATCTTATTGAACTTTTAGAATATCAAATCTGATATGGTCGACATCATATCATCGAATTCTGAAACATCAAAAGATAAAAAAAAATGTCTAAAAAATAAATAAAAACTTACCTTTGCAAGCAGGGGGCCAAGCCTACCTGCACCCCCCCATGTTGGGGGCTGCACCCCACCACATCCCCCCTACTTAAATATATCAACTCCAAGACCGCACTACATTGAACTAAATGGAAATCTCCCCTTATGAAGATTTCCGTTTAAACGTTCAATGTTTTTTGCTTTTGCTTATCTGATGCCGACAATATCAGCTTCAATATTGTCGGCCTTTGACGACATGAAGTAGGCCCACCTAATCATATAGTGTTAGAACATTTTTGATAACCAGGTATAGGCTTTCACATGACAGCAAGAAATTCATCTGTGAGTGAATGTTTAGCCATAGAAATATTAAAAATATGTTTAATTGTCTAATTAACAATATAAATAATACTGAATATAGTTGAATATCTCTCAAGCTCTGCATATCAGAAGTCTATCAATAAAACAAGGCGGACAAGGATTACCTAATTTGAGGGGGTATTTTACAGCAACACAGTTAAGGCTCTTATATATAGCACAAGCAGAAAACTATAATTCAAAGTGGAAATGAATGATGCTGACACAGGGAGGAAGCTGAAGAAATAAGGAGAGATTGGGATTTTGGATGCAAACTCTTCAAGAGAACAACCAAAATCATACAGAGTATTATATTCATAAAATAGCAGGGAGTATTCTAAGAACCAAACCAGCACAAGAATGGAGAAAAGAGATTTTTCTGATAGGGATGACTGTGGTCAGTGATATAGATAATAGGCAGGAGGGGGATGGAGTTTATTGGAGAAAACAGGCAAAGGAACCAAGGTTTTGGGAGCAAATAACTAGAAAGGGAAAGTTAATAAAATGGGAATTTAGACTGTAGGTTAGAAATTGCCTTCCCTATCAAGAATTGATATCAGAGTATAGACTAAGTGAAAGCAATAGGGGGCTCCTAAATGAAAGACCAGCGCTGGTAGAGTTTGTAATATAATCTAGAACAGAAGCTGCCATTAAAAAAGGAATAATTAGCAAAGCATATAAAATATTGCATGATAATTATAAGAATCAATTAGAGGAGCTAAGAAAGGATTGGGAAGAGAGACTGGATAAGCAGGTCACAAAGAGACAATGGGGGGGGGGGGGTTATATACATATCTCCGAAATATGCAACAAAGTGTAGAAGATTTAGGATCTTTGCCTGGGCCTCATTACATAGGTATTTTTATACCCCACGTAGACTCCAAAGAATTTTTCCTCTGGTGTATAGCAAATGTTGGATGTGTGACAGACAAGAAAAAGGTAGCTAGGCACATATTTTTTGGGAGTGTAGAGAGCTGGCAGACTTTAGGGATTCCCTGCAGACACTGTCTGAAATGCTGGGTGGGCAGATTGAACTGACTGCGGAGATTTTTTTTTTTGAGTTATGCTACAGAATCAGAATTGCCTAGACATAGTAAAGCCTTGCTGAGTCTATTATGGTGGCTGCCAAAAAAGCAATTACTAGAAAATGGAAATCAAAGTCTAGGCCAACTTTATTAGAACTAATGAATATAGTAACAGAGATAAAACAACTTGAATTGGGACCTTTAGAAAAAGGAAGGAGCAAACTACATAGGTAAAAATGGGAATTGTGGGAACAATATATGCAGAGCAAGAATGAGGTTTAAGAGGCAGGATTTGAATGAGCCATATAATGCTTAAATGACAATGACTGGATGGTTTATAAGTGATATATAATGTATGCAACTACAGTTTTTTCACTGGTGTCTGTAATATAAACTGTTTGCAACTAAGTGGTACCATTATGTATGTTTTTCATTCATATAAATGTAAGATTGCCTTTGTCATATCTGAAAATTTAATAAAGATGTTTGGAGGGAAAAAATGTGCACATGAAAGAGAATTTTCTTCAACAATATCTAAAGTTTCACCTGAAACCATGCAATAGTTTGTAAGTATATTTTTAAAGAATTAAGCACATCTGGAAATATTGCTTTTTCTCACAATTACTGAAAAAATTCTAGGAATTTTTTTCGGTACAATATAAAATCAAAGGAAATTGGCCATTAATTTTCCTGTTTCCTCACATGGCATGTCACACCATACCCCTCAATAATATGTCTGTCTGTCAGATATGAAAATATGAACATAAATATGAAAATATGAATAATAGGTGTCAAATGGTAATTAATTTCTCTACTGCAAAATGCCCTAGATTAACAGTCTTTGTGTCATTTTGTTAAAACTCCTTACCTTTTCTAATGTTACAAAGAAACCAGACCCAAAAAAGGTCTGGATGCCATAAGGAGCTATGGGTTTTAACTGGAACTATACAAGTAGGTGGTATAGGCTGGATTGAGGTCATACATATGATCATATCTATCGCCCTCAATTTAAAACAAACATCCATAACTGTATACATTTTTCTATTAAAGTACATTGGCTGTAAACAAATACTATGTACATATGTACATTATGTGCAATAAAACTACACTAACATTTCATCATGATATCATTCAGGCTATCCAATTCACTGTCTTCATTCTGCATTACACGCCTCTCTGTAGTAATAAATAATAAGCTATTTAAAAACAGAAAACAGCTATTAATAATTAAATACCTTTCATTATCTCAACTGAGAATCCCACCAAACCAGGCTGTGTTACACAGAATATAAGACTTGATCCTATGTGGAGGTCCAGGTCAGCTTAATGGGTTTAAACATTGTCCTAATTGACTCCTGAAGCATGCAGACTAAATTGTATCTCATACATACCTAGTTAAAGCTTTATCAAATGGATATTCCTACAGCTGCTGTGATATGACTTAAATGTAGCATTAAAGATACTATCATTACTTGCCCCAGGTGCTCTATCTTTAGGCAAGACAGCTTGGCAAAAGAGTAAGAGTGGTTGCCATTGTCTAGAAGGACAACCTAACCTGCTATCTGGCTAGCAACCAGATTCTTAACTTTGGGAATCATTAGTGCATTAATCCACTGGTCAATATTCATATTAGGAAACGTATATTGTTAACCACTGTTTGTCCATTCATAGGTTCATCAATACTTACTAGGGTATCGATCTTTGAGGATCTAAAGAAGCCTAGCTTTACATTTCTGTATTCGATTTTGCCCTTCCATTTTTGTGTAAAAATAACCCACACATAGGAAAAATAAGTATATGCTGTGGATCGGAAGATTGTTCCACAAAGTAGAATTCTATGTGATATGCACCTAACATTCCAAAATATTCTATTTATGTTGCATAAAAGACTGAGATCCCTTGGGCAGGTGTCTGTGCCACCACAAGACTTGGGAATGGATAACAGGATCATTTGAGGCTCAATATGTGATGCAAATGTTGCCTCTCACTAGCCAGCGTCATACTGAGAAATGGAAAGAGGCACTGAGATGGCTGCATGGTTTTTATGATTTAAGCCCCTTTTTAAGTGAAAAAGCCCTGTGGTCATTCCAGTTTCTACAAGTGTTTGGCTAGGTATTTATCAGGAGTATTATACTTGTGACAACCCACCACTACCAGCCAGTAATCATGCAGCCTCAATCCTCACCACTGGCAACAGTGGGGCCATTCATTGGGAGGTTAACAGGCACACACTCAGTATTTCCAGATGCAGCTTTCTGCATCGAGTGCAATTTACCTTAAGAGCACACAGAGACCACATTCAGTCCGGGGGTGGTTTCTCTCTCTTTCTCCAGATCCCCAGTAAGACTCCCCACTGGCACAGCTATAGAGCTGATCTCTTAGTTACCAAGTCAAGACCTCCAACACCCTCTCTGTCCAACCAGTGCTTTGTGTCCCTGCCCAAGTAGCTGACACACACACACACACACACACACACACACACACACACACACACACACACACACACACACACACACACACACACACACACACACACACCTTTTGAGGTTTGCACATACACACACATGGGAAAGGCTGGCATGGGTTTGTTAGCTATGCCACCTTCTACCCAGACTAGAAGGTAGTTTTCACTCCCACCAATCACTGCTGCCAGCAACTTTATGGCTCTTAACAAAGGGTATCCAATCTTAATGTATAATACTAATATTAACATAAATGGTAGTTTGACCAAGAGCAAGGCTATTAGGAGTTGCCCATACAGTGTCACCAAATAACTAGGCAAGTACTCTTAAAACTTAAATATCTCTACACAGATCAGCCACAAAGAAAGGTTTAAATATATGTAATAATAAATAATAAAAGAACAAGACAATACTAAATATATATACTCACAGTGACATCAGAGTTCAAAACCACAGAAAATGTATAAATTAACCTCACGAAGAGAATTCTAGGCCTTAAACATGTCTTACATGGACAGACTCAAAAAGCTCCAGCTATTCTCTGTCTCATATTGTCTATTAAGAGGCGATCTCTGCTTGACTTGCAAAGCCATGTCTGACCCAGCTTTGTTAGAAATCTACATCTAAAAAAATCCCAATCCCTCAGCACCACACACTCCAGAGACCTCAACCTCATTATCACAATCAAGAGAACATGCTGGAGGGACAGCTTCATAACTCAGAGACTGCCCATGCTCTGGAATAGACTTCCCATATATGTCAAGCAGATCACCTCACTGGGCCTCTTCAAGAGAAATCTTAATGAGTGGATGGGAAATAGAAAGTTTACCTCGGGGACCACTCCAGCGGATCTACTTGATATAGGCACTGGGAATTAACGTTGGGCGACATGATGCCAGGACACTTCTATGGACTAGGCTTATAAATGCTCCAGGGCCATTAGACTAGTACACACCTATGAACCTGTGAACATTACAGTACAGGCTCACACAAATAAAGAAAAACAAAATCTAAACTAAGCTTTGCTACATTACTGACTGTATCTAAAAGAGTTATACTGTTCCCTAGAAACTTACTTCATTAGAGAAGGCAGATGTGGTGAATGGTTCTTGTTGTCAGGTCCAAGGCCAAATACAGAATGCTCTGCCTCACTCAGAGACTTCGTAAAATAATATATACAATATTATTGCTGGGTTAGCTTGCAGAATGACATCATTTTTGGTCATCTAACTTCTAGTTCTCATGCAAACCCCCTTTGCTGAAGCTGGCAGTATTTAGCATCTACCTGTAAAAATATTCATACAAAGGCTTTTGCTCAGTTCTTTGGCAGATGCTGGAAGTCATAAAACAATTACATTATTGCATTCTTCCAAAGTAGCAATTAGTTCATCCTAAAGACAATACAGACAGCTGCCTAGTACAGACGTTGGTGTCTCTAGCTGCAGTGAAACATCTTTATGGCATAGCCTATAAAGTAACTGAATTTCCAATATTTTTCTAAAGTTTGCTGGACTGAAGTTAACCTCCTGTATTCTAGTTTCCACTGTTAAAATATATGCATTTAAACAGTTAAAATAGTACATGCACATTTCTGTTTTCTTCCAGTAGGGCCCACTTAGATACATTTTAAACACAGCACTTTACAAATACATTTTTAATGCAAACATCTGTATAGAGCAGTTTGATATACACATGGCATACTGTTCTACTACATTTGTAACACAAGCATTTTATATAGATTAGTTTGATATTCACAAATGACATACTGTATAATTATTTACAAAATTCCAGCTAGCTGTGCTGGCAGCTCCTCCTTTTGTCACAATACTCAATACTCAATAAATGGCATAATGAATGATGAGCCAATCAGAATCATTACATTTCTAGACCTGAATGATATAAGGTCTAAAAAAATGGTGATTAAAGGACATTTCATTGTCAACATTGTTTCATAGATTTCTGACTGTCATCAAGTTTCAGGTGTGTGTACTCAATGATACAATTACATGTGAGTCATGCTTGCCAAATGATACTATTATACATTTCTTGGCATTTAGATTTAATCCATGGTTTTGATACCAGCAATTTGTTTGGGACAAACTTTCTTGGAGTACCATGGTATCCTCTGGTGAATTTATTGTGGCACAAAGTCTGTTTCTTAAATATCAGCTGTGCTCCTTCTTTCAATAAGGTCAAAACAGAAGCACCAATTCTAACCTGATTCTTGAGATGTGGCTTGTAGGCTACAAGTAATTGGTAGGCTTGCCCAGATGTTTGTGATTTTAAATGTAGTGTGTAACAACTTGATTGGTACTCTTTTTATGGCAGTGTACACTAAAGAATGGGAAAATATGAAAGAGCGAGTAACTAAAGTTTTGACTGTCTAATGGAAGGGCTTTCCTAGTTTGAATTTCTATTGCTCTCTACTATGAGCAGAAAGATGAGAGTTGGAGGAGCTTCCAAAGTCAAATGTACAAAAGGGGCAGGCCATTCAACAACTACTGAGTTTAATAGCATAAAAGCAAAATGGTGCGTGGGTGGAAAACTTAGTTTCTCAACAGCAACAGGTCAGTGGCAACTTGAAAAGATTAAAACATTTTCCTTTTTTGCTAACATTAAGTAATAAATATCACATCTCAACTCCTCCCATAAATCACATACCCTTATTTGAAAAAAGTGATGATGTAACTTAACATTTTGTATTTTGTATTTTTTACTCAACATACATTTTGTATTTAAATGTGTTCTTATACATTTTCAATCTATATATGTAATTTAAGTGAAGCCTTTTTACTTTAAATCACTAGGTTACGTCATCACTTTTTCAATTTGAAGTTTTAGATTGTAATTGGTTGCTTTTGTATATTTAAGGACATGTATGCTTCCTCTTTTACTCTAACGAAGTCTTTATGTGCACGTTAAGATGAAAGCGGTCAGTCATTTCAAAATTTGGAATTATTAAACATTCAGTTGTTAGTTGGTTGGTCCTGGCTTTCATTTGTTTTTTGGCTGTTTAGTGTGCTTTTTGAGTTGTTGTCTAAGTTTGTTGATGACTGCACACTGGATGCAAAAATCAGTTCATCTTCCAGTGCTCAGTTACTCCAGCAAGGGCTTGACTACACCCACACTTGGTGTGCTGACAGTGGTCTTAAACTAAACACAAATAAACAAAGCATGGTTGACTTTGGTAAACAACATTTCCATTTCTTACCATATGAATAGCACACTGCTCCAAACTGACACAATTATCAGAGATTTGGGCACCAATGTTGATATCTCAATGTCAATTATCATTTGGCCATCCTGTCTCCATAATAGTTTGAAAATCCTATTGCAGCTAATTTCCAATCCAAAGGCAGCTCCTCTGGGTTTAAAGAAGTCACCACTCTCCTGTCCTCCCTCTGCATCTTCCCCTTTAGGCCCATCACTGAAAATTACCTCCCCACCACACACACACATTTAACAGGTACCTTTTAAAGCATGTTGCTCTGGTGACAGGTCCCAAAGATTAAAAAAGCAGTGGTGTCAAGTCCCTTCACTACCCGGATGGTCTAGCAGCCATCTTGTTGTAATCAGTCATCTGCAGACAGATTCACAGTTCCATTCAGCTTGCTTTTTGTGTTCTGAATGACCATGTCCAATGTGATCTCATACAACTCCTCAGAAGCAATAGGTCCACAATTACTTACATCAAGCAAATAAATACAATGAAAAATATTCATTGCTATGGTTGCTATGTCACCCAATGCATTCCCCATCTACAGAATAATAGTTTCCTGTTTTTCAATGAAGCACAACAGTGGCATCCTTCAAAGTTAATCTTGATCAATAGGTGTGCAGTATTATCACTCAGGTTATCCTGCATATCTTTTCTAGACCATGGAGTAAATAGTAATGAATTATATACAGACTTCCCATCCATGTGAAGCAGAGTTCCTCTCTAATCCAATTCAAATCTAACTTGGACATTTGGATGGGGGAACAGAAAAGTCCTCCCTGGTTTGACACCTATGTCTCTAATGGACACAGGCAGCTTGTAAATAGTTAATCTCTCAGGCCCTTGCTTATAAATGTTTCATCTCCCAAACCCCTGCTTACACTTATCAAAAGTATCAGAACTTGTCAGAGATTTGTGATACATGGTTAGGCTTAAAAAGGCCATTGTGGTTATTAGTCTAGCAAACACCTATAAACCTATGAATTCAAAGTGCATATTTGGCTAGGCTCGTAATGGTTATCTAATGCCTACCAGTAAACCCAGGGATCTATTAATTGTCACATTCTCCAGTTGAGCTTCCCAGTGGAGACCACACAATCAGTATCTGTATTTGTCTCAAGTGGGTGTGAGGTCTAAGACCTTATGCAAATTGCAGAAGCAAGTGGCAGTTCCACAGCACACCCAATAAAAGGACAAACCCAGAGGTGTCACTAGCTGTGCATGGATGACAGCACTGCTTGTGACTAGGTCAACCTTTGCCCAAAGAGAATGATTGGGCCAACACCTCCTCTGTTTCAGAAATGAATGGGGCAGCTGAGGGGAGGTCAATGATAGACAGGTACCAGAGCAAAAAAAAAAAAAAATATATATATATATATATATATATATATATATATACATACATACATCATAGAGCACTGATGTGCTTCTATATGTATATATGTACAGCTTAGAAAAAATTATTTTGCCTCATTAAATCTTGCAATAAAGACATCATACTGGAATCTTTACTTAAACTTCCTCTAGATGATGCTACCATATACCAAAATGCAGTATTTCTAGCAATAGTGACGATATTGGATCCACTCAGAAATGGTACAGTCAGACCGCTTATTTACTCTGAATCATACCAGATATGTTCAAGGAGATGGACAAGTGAGACCATCTAAGGACAGTATTTCATAACATATTTGCCACTGACCTCTGCATATTCTTTGCAGACTACAGTAAACTAAAAAAATAAATGTTCACAGTAAGTAATCTTATTGGCGTTCCTAATAAGGGTAACACATCCTAAGCAATTTTGGAGAAATGCTGACCAAGTCCTCCATCATGGTCATCAGCACACTGACTTCTCTTCAAACAACTTAATGATGCTACTATCACTAAATGTTTCATACAGCACTTTGATGATTCAGTTGAAATACTCACGTCCAACTGTCCTGCTTTATCCCACTATAATTTTGCCTTATAGTCATGAAACTTCTTTTCATTTTAGACAATAGATGGCGACTCAAACCTCAGATCACTCAGTAAACTCACATTAGGCTTCCCTGCTCTACTATTCTGTCATTTGATTTCTTAAGAAATACATCTTGGACTATAACATTTCCAGTAACTACTCCATAAAAATAGCAATCAAGGAATGCGAAATCCCAATTTGTTGAAAGCAGTTGCTTATGGTTCCTGTCCACAAAGATTAAACTCAGTTATTGCTTAGTAATTATCGTCCCGTTGCCTTATTACATTTGATATCTGAATGCTTATAAACCAGTAGAATGCCTTCCACTCTCTCTGTTATGCCATTCATAGCAACAAAGGTGAATTCTATACAAATTGTGGCAAGATACCTGTCTTCTAGATTTTGAAAACTTGATAGTGGCACATTGGTCAGCATTCTCCTGATTTTCTGTTAAGATTTTGATAGTACTTGTCACTCAAAACTTCTACTGTTCCTAGACAAGGTATAATCGAACAAATTTGTCTCTCCATTTCTCCTAGTTAAAATGGTGTCCATCGAGGCAGGGTCTGTATTCGGACTGCTTCTCGTCACATATGTAAATAATGTGTACAATCTTACAAAACTTGCCCAGCTAATTAAACATAGAGATAGTTTCATCACTGCCATACCCAATAGCACATCACATTTACCTAATATTAATCTTCAAGTGTGATGTAATTCACTCCAAAAGTAACTAAACATGATGGCCCTCCATCTCAGTGCTTTGCAAACCTATGTTGTGCTTCCCTGTCCTAAACTCTCTTCACTGTTCACATTATCACCAGGAGTAAATCTGGTGACATTTTATTTAGTAAATTAATAAAAGTTAAAGTCTTACCACAAAAACATAGAGCAACAAGTGAAAGGAAGTGAAGAAATCAAATGCCACCATGGAAGAACTGAACAGAGAAAACTATAAAACAGTTAAGACAAGACATGCCATTGTTAGAAGAATATAAAAGAGGGAACACATCAACAAAAATACTTAGAAAGATGGACAGAACAAAACCAATGCACAATGTCAAAACAGACCTGGACCTATCATACACAATTGCAAATAATATTCTTAAGATATCGGAGCAGAAAGAGCAACTTAGAAGATATGCAGGTAAATATAAAGGAAAAGTATAAAATAAACAATCCATTGATGACCCAAAAACGTTTTACAGAGAAATGGGAAATAAAACAAAAGGAAGAGAAATACCACAAAAAGTATAAATAGACACATTATTGAGAAATATCTACAAAGACTCTGTGGAACATAACAAAGATTTCAAATGGCAGAAAATTAAAAGAAACTGCAAGGAGTTCAAATGTAGAGGATATGAAATGGGATGACGTAACTGTCAATGAAACAAAATTAAGAAAACTTTTAACTAATCAAAAAACGACGAGTCTATCCCAGGCCATTGGTAAATAATCCTTGGAAGAAAGTTATCTTTGTTGGACACTCTGCAATAATCAGTACTGTATCTCTAATAACTGATCTGTTAATTCTATATTTAATAACATACAGTGTATATAACTAAAAGTCAGGCTATTGTAAATATTGCATATAGTTGTTTAAAATGATATTTAAAAATATTATGTAAATGTTATTTTAATTGAAAATAAAAAAATATTTGAGGAAAAAGAAAGAAAACTCTTATCTGAAAAATCCCATGCCAAGATGCAGTACCTGCCTTATTGTTAAAAGTATTAGCATTGTTATAAGAAATCTTATTCCTGAGTAAGAATTACTTATATGCGCATCCCAAATGGACACCAAACTGGTTAACAAGAGGAAAAATGATACTCCTCCTTAAGAATGAAGCTGCAAGCCATCCTAAAAACTATAGGCTAATAACTTGCCTTCTGTCGATGTAGAGACAATATAATGGAATTGATGTTGACAGTTTATAGGTATTTGGGGAAAAAAAACTCTCAGTTATGGCAATAGAACAAAAGGGTAACAAAAGGAAGCTGTACAGAACAAATGGTCCTCTGTTACTAAATAAAACCATAATAGAAAATTATAAACAGGGAAAGAATGTGTGTGTGCCATTTGTGGATAATAAAAGTGCTTACAGATCTATATGATATCTCTTATATTAATCAATTACATTACAGGAGACATGAAACAGTGGCAAACCACTTTGTAGCTAAACCATGGGAAAGGGCAAATTATTATTGCAGGGATATAATTTCAGAGGGGAATATTCAAAGGTAATTCTTCATAACTGCTGCTTTTTTCTGTTGTCCTTAACCTATTTGCTTAACATATTAGGCCATGATTACAATTTGCACCTCAGGAAACAATGACATGTAAAGACTTTTCATCTACTTTTTTGACAATTTAAATCTGTATAGCTCATCAGACAAGGAGATGAAAGCACAACTGCAAGTGCTTAAAACTTTCTCAGGTGATGTATGTGTCATTTGGTCTTGATAAATGTGCAAAAGGAATGTTTAAAGAAGGAAAGCTGTAGGGGCAAGAATATATCAATCTGGGACAAGAATGTGATATAAAGGAACTTGAGCAGGAGGAAGTTTATAAAAAATTGGGAAGTGATGAAGGATCAGCAAAAAACATTAATAAATGCAAACAAAACTCTGTAAGAAATACCTTAGAAGATTAAAACAAATACTGAAGACTACCTTGACATCTAGGAAAAAAAGTCCAAACTATGAACACATTTACTCTTCCTGTTCTAACTTACACTTTTGGGATGACTGACTCCAAAAGGTACTGCATAAATTGGACAGGAAAATAAGAAAAATGCTTCATCCATACCAAATGCTATAGAAAAATCAGTCTATACCACGATTATATACTCCTCATTCTAAAGGAGGTATTGGACTCTCTGAAACAAATTACATGCACTGATCTGCAGTTGTGGGACTGCATACATATCTGCTGAACTCTATAGATCCAAAATTCATAATGGTTTTAAAACATGAGGAAAATAAGTCTAAAACAACTTTCCTGCTTAGTTTAGCAGAAGCATATCAGCGTCAAGGAGGAATGGAAATCAAACCAGAAGTAGACAAAATCAGACAGCAAATGAATGTGCCAAAAAAAAAAAAAAAAACAAAGAAAATCGCTAGTAAAAGGATCTGATAAGAAAGAAATGTGGAAAGCCATACATATTGTTTCAAGTGCAGAGAACATCTGGAACATCCTCATGTCATTCAGGATATGATGCAGAAATGGTTAAGGAGAGATGAATTCAAACCAAAAGATGACAAAATGTGAAAAAAAAAATATTCACCAGTGTAAAAAAACAAATTAGACAGCTGATCAAACCTTTCAAAGCAAACTATGAGTCAAATATAGCCTCCCAGATAAAAGCTAACCATAAGGCTTTTTTTAATTATGTTTGTAACCTCAGAGAAAATACTCAGTAATATCCAGAGTTAATCATGAAAGGCAAGACGTATAGCCAGCCTGAACCTAAAGCAAGCCTGCTGGCTGAAAAGTTGAGTTCAAACTTCTCTTCCCCCAATCATCTCCTACCATACCCAAGGAATTATCCAAACCCATCCCCATATTGGTCATTATGACAGAACTGTGCTCAGTAAAGCCAAAAATACAGCCTACATGGGTCTCAACAATCTTCCAGGATGCTTCTTAAATAGCTTAAAACAGAATCTGTCATGCCACTAGAAATTGTCTTTTACCACAGCCTCCAGACAAACTTTGTCCCAGAGAAATAGAGGACTGCAACAGTTGTCCCTCTGCACAAGGTGGGGCCTATCAACTGACCCATGGAATTACAGACTCATAAGCTTGACCAGTCTTATCTGCAAGGCCATGAAGAGAATGCTCAGTCTGGTGGACTTCTTCGAGAAAGTCACTAGGGCCATGGATTAGAGCAAAATGGTACACACTGCTTATCTAGAGGTGGCCAAAGCTTTTGACATAATGTCCCACTCAGGGATTGTACAGAAGCTTACTGAGCTAGGCATAAACCCCTACATCATCAGATGGATAGCAAACTGGTGCACTGACAGGACATATTTTGGCCAGATATGCAAATCCACTTTCAATAAGAAACCTGTTACTAGTGATGCCCTACAGGGCTCAGTACTGGTACCCTTCATGTTTGATGTATACTTCTCTGAAGTGAAGGCCAGTTTTGAGGTCTCTGGCTCACCAAGTTTGCTGATGATTGTAAGCTGGCAGCAATCATTGAATCCACAAATGATGATGAGATCCTACAAACAGGCACAAAACTGACAAACAACTGCTGCCAAAACCATGGTCTGAGACTAAATGCTAAAAGATACATAATCATACCCTTCAGTAAATCAGATATCTCTGCAAATTATAATATTGATAGCACACCCCTAAAAGTACACCCAGTGATGAGGGACCTAGGAACAAAGATAATCAACTAAATGTTGACCACCAGGTAGCTATGGTAGTGAGTAAATACTTGAGTGTGGCTCAACTTATAAGAAAGGCATAGCATCAAGGTCAAAGGAAGTCATAGTGCCATTGTACCTGGCTCTCATCAGACCCATAACTGAGAACAATGCCCTCTTCTGCATGTACCTAACCAGGCACTTACACCAACTGGAGTGGTCCCAGAGATCTCTCGCTAAAAAAAAAAAAAATAAATAAATAAATAAAAAGCATCAGACACATGTCATTCGGAACAACAAAAGGCCCTATCCTATTACTCTATCTTATATCATTATTGAGAAGTGACTTATGCCTGACCTACAAGGTATTCGATGATCCAGCTCTGATGAAAATGTTACATATTCGTAAGAAAAATTATACAAGAGTTACACTTTCCAAACTCTAATAGAACTTGCTGGAGAGACAGATTTGTATTCCAAAGGCTACCTTTTCCATGGAATAAACTTCCCATCTTCATAAAACAAAGCTCGTCCCTCACTCTCTTCAAAAAAAAACCTTGAATAAATCGATGGCGAACAACAAATTCACTCCCAGGATATTGCCCATATGGATAGAGGCAGTCTGTTAAATGACTCAGGACTCCAACACCTAATGACCCACTACCCTGATAACACGCCATTCCATGTCTGGGGAATTAAGATATAATATTGTCATATCCTGGTTGTTACTGGCTAGGCTTGTAAAGGTTCTTGTGCCATTAGACTAGTAAACATCTATGAACCTATAAACCTATGAAAGATTAATAATGACAGCACAGGATAGTGGACTTTATAGACATTGGATTACAAAGTCCATTGAGCATGTGGGAGAAACAGACAAATGCAGTTTCTGTAAAACAGAACTGGAAACAGTCGCACATCTTGTTGCTGGGTGTGATGCCCATATACTGAAAGGCATAATAATGCGGCATGACTGTCGCACTGGTGATTGTGTAAACATTACAATACTGAAGTATCTGAGAAGGATTGGAAACATGAACTAGAAAGCATTACAGAGAATGATGAGCTTTAAATCACATGGGATCACCTATTATCAACAGTTTAGAAAATAGATGCAAGAAAGCCAGATATATTAGCCCATGAAAAGAAGACAAAAGTAGCCTTAATTATTGAAATTCCTACACCCAGTGACTACAGTGTCTTACATGCAGAGAGACACAAAGTCATAAAATACCAGGATTTACAGGCAGAAATGAGGGTAATGTAGAAGAAGAATATCCAAATTAATAACAGGTGCAAAGGGTCTCATAAAAAAGAATTTACAGTTATATTTAGATATGCTACCAATACACGTAACTCCATATGAGTTACAGAAGGAGTTCATCCTGGACACATTGCGGGTGTTACAAAGAGCAATGCTGGCTAACATCAAAGACTGGCGCAATAGTAGTTTCACTAACTTTAATCATGCCCTTACTTAGGAATGTGGTCCATTCCCATCATAGTAATAGAAACCCAAAAGACTTTGAGAAATTAAAACGAAAAAATATGCAATACAAAGATACAGCAACTTACATGGGCAGTCATAGTTGCAAACTAGCATGATAAAACAGACAACTTTTGAGACATTGTTGTAGATTGCTGCAGTAGTCTGCACTGAGCTGGGAGCTACAGATAATTTATTTTATTGTATTTAAATTTGTTTACCATGGCAGTCCATTGATCACAACTGACCAAATATAGTCACAGCCCTTGTGTTAGAAAAATATGTATTTAAACATGTGTAAAGTGCTAGTTTAAAAGCAAGTAGTATATAATGCATTTTATTCTATTTACAATATGGCAATAAGAATGATTTTACATGTAATTGCTTGAAGCTTGGAACTGCAGTGTGTGTTTGAACTCTGACCCTGGCAGTAGCTAGCCCAGCAAGCTTATGTTTCTCACTAATGATTATCTGCTGGGTCAGCAAAATTAAATGTATAAAGCATTGAATATTCTTATTCCTTCCTCTGAGATAATTGACCTTGTGAATGTATCAGAAGATAAGACACAGCTGCTTCAAGAAGAACAAAGAAGAATACTGCCAGAGTAAACCGACCATTGTATTCGAGCTAGCCTGAGACCTTGGGAAAGCAACATTTACAGAAAGACATTATAATAAACCAGGTGCTTTGCAAGGCTGTATTATTCTCATGGGAAAACTTTTAAAATGTATAACATCAGCTTTTTCTTATGAATAGAATATTGTAGACCATAGTGATGTAGGTGCCCTGTGACTAACCACGTCAGTAAGGTGGGCACAGCTTAAATGTAAGACTATATAAAATTGTGTACTTCCTGCATCATGTCAGACAAAACTCTGTACTTGTATGGTTTTTTGCCTCCTGGTGTACACTAGTAAACTTTTGCATCTGAGCCTCCTGTGTTGTTATCATTTGTTTTTATTTAACACCTTGCATGAAGATTTCACAGTTAATACAATTTTAAGTTTTATTACGCCAATTAACGAAAGCAAAAACAACATATTTAAGAGATTATAAACAGCAACAGCATAATATATTTGCAGTCAATATAACATAGATAATGCTTAACTGCATACATCTACAGGATGCAGTTAAAATGCTAGGTATACAATATGTACAGTACATTTGAGAGAAACAGTGAGAAGGCAGGGAGGTGGATTAAAATACAGCTGGATAGAGGCAGAGAATGTGTTATGTGATGAAACTCAGCACTGTGAGCTTATTTGCCCTGTGATTCCTACTTTTACAGCACAAATGCTAACTAACAATACAGGAGAATAGACAACAAAAGTATGGACCGGAATGTGAGCAGCAGTATGCATAGGTTTTGGTGCAGGCTGATATGGACTTTATTCTCTAAGCTAGGCCTGCTGATGATAATATTAGCCATAAGGAATTATTTGTACTAAGAATCCTGCTTTTATAGCATAAATGCAATTACAATGTATTATAGTGAACATGAAAAGAACAGGTCAGAATGTAACCTCCAGTTTCCATAGGTGGTTATGTATGGGCATAGAAGACAGTATAATATCCAGAATGCAATTACTCATCACAGTCAGATCCAAATGTAAAACCTCATTAGAGACAGCAACTGTAGCTGCTGATGCAGTAAATAACACTATCTGGACACCAAAATATGTATATATTATGTCTCTATAATGCCTTGGTTATACACCACTAACAAAGCTACCAGACATTGCATGCATACCTCTCAACTGTCCAGAATTTCACAGACTGTCTAGATTTTTGCCTCATAGTTTTGATATTTTCCTCATAAACATTGTGGTTTTCTGTCAAATTATTTTAGACTGAAGCCTGTAACTGAAGACATGCATTTGAGTTTTAACCTTCATATCCTTCAGAAAATGCATGCTAATTAAAATATTTTATTCTTATAACTGTCTTATAAGACCAATATGTAAAATCTGTCAGTAGTTTGGGCCATTTGTATCTCCTTTATTTTTGGCTTTGTCAGGATTGTGTGTGGTACGAGGTTTAGATATATGTCTGTGTGTTTTTTAATTTATTCAAATCACTGGAATCCCTATATTGATAAGTCACTTCAGGGCATATGAAGTTGCACCACATGATTCCCAAGCTTGAAAGACATCTCCACAGAACACAGTCTGCAAGTACAACTGTCAGAAAAGAAGCTGACAATCAACAGCTCTGTGCTGTGCCTCTGAAATATTATTTTGAATACCCCCATCTCCTTTTAATTATTATTATGGATGTTGTAACTAATCATACCTCTGGCTATACACAGGTCTCTTTTTATTTATTTTTTTGTAACACAGTTTTTAACAGGCAAACTAAGTGCACACAAATGTGCTTTTTAGGGGTGATTCAGAAACAATACTACGCAAAGTATTTGCCCAGAGTCACACAGCAGGTCAATGGAGTCTAAAGAACTCAGACTTGTTTCATGTGACTACCTTTGTGTTAACTGCTAGTTCTGACTAATGATAAATATTTACCGCAATATTTTCTAAACACTTACATGTTTATACATTTGGCACTATTTTCAAATAAAAATTGATTTTCTCCTAACCCGGTTGCTTTCTTCTTTCATAATTGGCTATATATTATCATCATCTAATTGTAGTTATCGAAACATAAAATATATCTTGTATTTATTTATATTAGTAATGGAGCAATTTCATCATGCCTGGGCTATATAAAAACTGGATCTTGGATTAGTCCACATAACTGCTTACATGTTATCAAATAAGGAAAATAAATTATATTATTGTGTGATTCATTTCATTGTTTTCCTGAAAAGGGACAGTGAGTAATAGGACATAATCAGTTATGAAAATAAAAGACGTAAAATGAACTCTTAAAAAGCAAAACCAAAAGAACACTGTCACTGATATTAACCTCAGAGCTCCAGAGCTTCTGAAAATTCAGTTACGAAAATGTGTTTATCCCTACAAATACATGCGCTGAATTTTGTAGCAATCCATTCTATGAATTTCTATGAAAGGGGATAATTGGGCAAACATGCAGAGGCACAAAGATATGAATGTGTGTGTGTGTGTGTGTGTGTGTGTGTGTGTGTGTGTGTGTGTGTGTGTGTGTGTGTTGTTCCATGTATGAGACAGAAAGAAAAGCCAGTGAGACATAAAAATACACACATATATAGACATGCACCAGGGGTGTAGCTAGACATACTCAGTCTACTCAAATGTGTACATTTTGTTTTCTAAGAATCTTTCAGAAAGTGCATGGATCAAAGAACAGAGAAAGTTTAGAATTCATTAAAGTAGTGCCTGCCCCACAGAACTGTACAAAGTATCCTTACATGATAAGAATACACCTCTAAAATAGTTTTTTTAATAACTATAAGTGGTAACAGTTGAAAACAATGCGTCCTTTTATGAAGTGCATATGGGCAACATTTTGATTGTTGAGTGCATTTTAAAACACAGATGGGTGGCAGCAGCATGATGTCTGAATACAAAATGTAAACGTTGGGCTACACCCTTGACATGCACTGACATATACATGCAACAATGTATTACAATGTATTTTCCTTAATAATGGTACAATGAAAAAGACAAATATAATCTGCTGCACCAAATGTACTGCCCCTTTAAGTATGAATTTAATTAACTTGCAGCATTACCTTTGTATCAGTGTAAAAATGTTAAAAGAATCAGAGGTGTGATGTATGCTGCATAAAGCAAAAGCTTCACTCACAGAACTTTCATCATAACACACAATCACAAAATGTATTTCCAAAATGTTGTTTTTCAGCCATTCTAAAGAAGAAATTTCAAATACAAAGACTGAACTAAGAATACAATGCTTACTGTCATATGAGTGGGCATATTCGATCTTGTCAGTGAAAATTTCTGCAAGTCTGATTAATTTTGACATATAGTATTAATTACAGAATTATGTCATTTGCTAGATTTCTCATTGCATATGAATATCCAAAGTTCCTCTAACATTATAGTATAGTTTGCAAAAGGAAACAAAGTTCACTTACCAGAAATGTTTACTGCCCCTTAGAGAAATACTTCTCTCAGCATTTGCTTACTATTAAGCTTCCCTCAGCCAACAGGGCATTCAGTATTTAAACCTTTGCAGGGCCCCTCCCTACTCAGTGCTAGGGGTCGTCCTTTTCTCAAGGCACACCACATTCCATCCATATGCACATCGTAGAAGTGAGGCCCCCTTAATATCCATGTAAGCATAATCGGAGCCAACTCTTGAAAACTTATTTCTATTAAAACAAAGCTAACGGATTTGAAAATACTTCAGAAAAACAGGTTTTACACAAACTTTGGCTTCCATTTAATATGAGTTATAAAGTTCTCCCTCAGGCATGCCCTGATTGACTACATTTCATCCACAATTCCTGCATATTTCTGGAACAAAATTATACTGTTCTGCTACATTAATACTGCAACCTGGGGTTAACCTTTTCCCCGGTTATAATTTAAGGTGCAGGA
>NC_056729.1:1899677273-1899679773 GCF_019279795.1 Protopterus annectens
GGCTACATACTCAGTACTGGGGCATTAGGCATCGTATGGGATTTCTGGATCCACTGGTCCAGTTGATCCTCCTTACGTTGCTTCAGGTCAGAATAATGGTGCCTGACCTGCTCACCAGTCCGAGGAATGCCAGTGGTACTGGTGAGATCACAAACAAGACTGTTCCAGACCTCTGTTTTATATTGGGTGCCCTGGTACTGGCCCCGTAGGAGTCTTTCCTCATGATTGTGCACAAGGAGCCAAACCATTACTTTGGACTCCTCAATGCCCTAGTGTTGCGCTCAAAATAGAGTGCCTTCTCCAACACCGGCCATGCTGACTGCAGAAGGGAGCTACAACCAGTTATGGGAAGTATTCCCACCTGTAGACCTTAAATATGCCTCATTTCTCACACTTATTTGTGACTGGCCATTTTGAAAAAACTCAGCTGTAGGCACACCTCCTTAGCTGATGTTGGCAATGTTTAATATTCTGTTGATAGATATGTGTCTGTTGAAAGTTATTGGTTATGAAATGCTGTCATGGCTTAGTGGTTATGTACTGTGACTATAGTGTACAGTATTCTGAGTTCGAGTCCTGTCACTGTTTTTTATTTTCCTATTGGCCAGAACTGAGTGGTTAAGGTACAGTAAAGGAGGTGTGGCCATGTTTAGCTGACTTTGGTCAACTTTGCCTGACTTTGCCCAACATTGCTCGACGTTGCCCAACGATGCCCAACATTGCTCAACATTGCCCGACATTGCGCTGGTTAGCACGGTGCAGAGATACATGCAAATATGTTGCAGTTGCGCTGGTTGGCGCAGTGCGCAGCTAAGAGCAAAGACATTGTGCTCGTTAACGCGGTGCTCTGCTACGAGAAATTGGTTTTAAATATGCTACATACTGCTAAAATGTGCACAGTCGTGCTTTATATTGCTTAAAAAAAGTTACTCATGCCTCAGAATGCATAACCATTTCACCTTCATATATATATATATATATATATATATATATATATATATATATATATATATATATATATATAATTCGTTCACTACTACATATAACATTTGAATGCTTTTTACAAAACTTATACATGATAAATGTCAGAAAATATTTTTGTATACAGATTTCCAACAGAAAATGGAATGTGCAGCAGCGGGATTCGAAGTGGGAATGCCTCCGCTTTGTGCGAAGGCTCTAACCACTCCGCTATCACTAATCTAGTCTTACATGGAAGATTAGTAAATCCTGGGGGTTAAGATTTCTCCAACAGTTGCAGAAAACCATTATTTTGTATTTGAAACATTGAAACATTATAAGAAACAGCATAAACAAATCAAATTATTTACTTCATGTATGTAAGAATGATGCAGCCTTTCTCCAGGGTCTCTTCTGAAAAAGGGTTATTTATGACCTACCCAGCTTTTCACAGTAAACAAGTGGGAATAAATAAACATAAATAAGCATCCAATGCAATTGTGTTGTAGGTGTCAGGGTGTTGCTTCTGGGTGTAGCACATTTGCCTTGGAATGTGGCTATATGGGTAAATGCGACCTAGGTATTATCCACACACACATGAAACATGGATGCATGCGCTCTGTGTTGAAGGCTTGTCATTCGGTTATGACAGCCTGAATGACAGACACTGGACAACCTCATAATAACAGCAGGACATTGGCTCATTGTTTTGGTCTAGCAGTTGCCACTTGTACCATGACATCACTGCGAGTGACATTAATGTGCTTGGTAGCAAATGGCTCATGTAAGGTGAGGGACAGCAGCAGAACTTGTGTATATGACCAATATGAGATACACTTAGGGTAGCAGTCCTGCTAATAATGACAACTACTAACACAGCCGGGAGAGGCCATCTTGACACCTGCATCTCAGTACCATTACACAAGGTGGCTCACACATTATGCTTGCACATGCCACTGTTCCACATATAATGCCACTGTCCACAACCTGCTATCAATGTATGCCTTTCAGGGCAGCAAGGTGTGTGACACATGTTGTAGGTAGCATCCTTCGGTGTAACCCAGGTAACCTATTGTCTATCACATCCACACATGAATGAATGTGTATACTTAACATATATATGTCAATACTTCATGTACATGTATGCATATGTATCACACAGCACAGGCACAGATATATCATTTACAGGCCACATACAGGTATCAGGTAGTAAACCAGTATGATGTGCATATATACTGACAGGTAAGATGTACCTAGCTGTATACCTGTGTGTTTACAATAGGAGTCCATTAAAATGTGTTCTGTACATGTAAGTGTATGAGCATGCACACTGTGGCCTTCAGTGGTTAGACTCGGAGTGCATCCCAAACAGCTTTGTGCTACTAAGTGTATGAGCGTACCCACTGCCACCTTGTGTAATTTGAGTCAGTGCATCCAACAAGCCCTTTGTCACTAAGTGTATGAGCATGCCCAGTATAACCTTGTGTAGTTGTTGTCATAGTGCATCCCAAATGGCCCTGTGCTACCAAGTGTATGAGCA
>NC_056729.1:1899682273-1899709773 GCF_019279795.1 Protopterus annectens
GGGTTCTATTCCAAGAGAGGCCAACTGTTTGTGTGTTTCTGTCTGCCTGTGAAAGGAACAAAGCTTATTAGAGTATGCACACTCTTTACAATTCACATAACCACCTTTTGCAATCCTGCTGTTGTCACCCACCTAGTAATACACCTCTGGGACTGCTGTAACCCAGTAATCTCCATAGCATGTGCTGTAACTGTGTAATGCTGTAGTGTGATACACTAGTTAGGTAAGGATTTTATTCCAAGACATGGCAGATGTATGAGTGTGTGTGTGTGTGTGTGTGTGTGTGTGTGTGTGTGTGTGTGTGTGTGTGTGTGTGTGTGTGTGTGTGTGTGTGTGTGTGTTTGACAGTCAGAGCCTGTGTGGAGGTGGCTGTGAGTGTCTAACCACTGGACATGTTGGGAGTGGATTTTGTAGTTTTCCTATATGGTGTTCATATTATATGTCACAATGTCCACCTCACGAGGAGTACAGATGTCAGTCAGCCAAGGTACTGTGTTGGCAAGCCATACCACTACAGCTAGCAAAAGGCCTGATTAACAAACTATGCAACCCTACTGTTACCCGGAATACATTCTGAACCCATGTGTCATACACAAATGCACTTGCCTAGAATATCCCGCTATGTTGCTAGTACCCTGCACATTGATGACAGATAGTAGGCATGGTATGATTGCAGAGGGCATGGCACACTGTACAGCAGTACAATAGGCACATAATTGTAGACAATGTGCCTTCACTATGTTCCCCACTGGATGCCTGCAACATATTTGGTGCCATCAAATGTGATCCACAGAGGCCATACAATGCCTTACACGTGCCCTGTATGGACCAATGCCACTGACACCAGGGAATACCTGTATCATGCTATCAATGCAGGTGCAGGGTCAACCTGCTGTCTATAAGCAGGTCCTGCCATGTCACTGTACATTATTGCGGGACGTGCACATCCCAGGCAATGTCCATGTCAAGGACTATCAAACACAGACATGGCATGCATTGCAAAGCTATGGCCATACACAATGGTAACCAGGATGTCAGGATAGTTCATACAATACCCATCTGTGTGGGACATTGCAGACACTACACCCCTGTACCACAACTGCACACGATTGTTGAGTGGCTTGATGCCAAGGATTACCCATCACCCAGCCTTGTACAGCCATCTTGCACAGCCAACCCCTACACACCCATGAAGAAAGGCACACATGCATGTCAGTACTGGCACCTTGTGTCTGCATTTGGGGTATGATGCTCCCAACCACAGTCACTCCCAGTTTAACTCCCATTGGCATAACAACAGATGTCAAACACATTCACATGCCCTAGCCCTTAGAGCCTCCGGATATCCCTTGTGGTGCATGTAGTACCTGTGCGTTACTGCAGTGTGGCAAACTAAGTAGTTAGGAAGTGTATTTGTGGGCCTGGCAAAGTGTGTCAATGTGAGTCCATTAGAGAGTGTGGTTGTGTTGACAATGACATCTGTTCATGTGGACAGCCATGTGTGCTACACCTAATGTAGGTCTACTATATCTCTGTTGCAGATGTCGCTCACCAGCACACATATATGTTCTTACAGCACACCAACATGTCAGCTTTGTGGCACATGGAGTAACTGCATGCACTTGTAATAGTAATGACTTGTCAGTCAGGGGTTTGAGCCCCTGTACTGGTAGGTGTGTGACAGACGATGCTTAGGTTTTAGTCTCCAAGCCCTTCTCTGATGTACTTTGCCTCTGTCTGTCCCTCCCACACACTCTCTGGTGGATGTGGAGTTGTACACCTGCTCAGCAGCAGCTTGTGTTTTGTAAGTGATGGTCATGATCAGGTGATGGCCTCTGCACCTATTGCAGTCCTCCTCTAGCTGATTGCATGTGGAACAGCTGTGATGATGTTCCCATAGCCAATCGCATGGAAACACAGTACAATATCTAGGAACATCATGTTAGTGTTTGCCCATGACAGTCGTTGTGAGTGGTACCTGGATCTGGTGTTTGGTAAACGGCATCACAGATGATATCTGGATGTTCCTCAAACAACATACACAGTGGGAAATAGCTTAAAGACAGGAGGGTGATGTGCCAGTCATGACTACAGCATGTAAGTGTAGCTATGCTTCATTGAGACTACTGCCTGTTTAACAAGTTGTGTGTGGTAATGGCTATTCTGTATGTTTTAAAACTGACAATTGTGAGTGACCACCATCTGTAGGGCCATCTGTTGACTTGTCAGTGTGTGGAACCATTTGTTTCCTGTGTTACTCACTGAATACACATCTGTGAACTGCAGGAGCATAGTGTGAGGATTGCAGTCAGTACATGGTGATAGTGATGAGTTACTGCCATCACATCCCTGATTGGACATATGTCACATGAAACAGTGGTATGACACAAACTGTCTGAGGTTCTCAGTGACATGCCAATAATGGGCCAGTGTTCGTAGCAGCAGTCAGATGTCTTCTACATGTTGTACAGATGTCATGCAGTATATATGCGTGTGTTGTGCTCCCCCTGCAAATGTATACCATCTGTTGTGTTGGGTTGATTGTCATATCTATGCATGCTGATATAAGTAATCCTGAATGCTGTTTACTATTACTAAGCCATATCTGTGTTTAAACTGCAACACCATAGGCAGTATGGGTTTGGAGTCCTGGCAGAACCTCCTGTCCCACTTCAGCTGGCCATGGCACCGGGCACCAGCACATCTGGGGCCCAGCCTTGGACTTCCACCTCTGTTGGCTCTGCACCACCTTCTGGTGGAACCACCACTGAAGATGGGGCTTGCCCCCCCCGGGAGTAGGTCCAAACAGATACGTGTCCGCTGTCGTACAGTCCCAGATGTGGTGCATAGGGGGCTCGATAAGGGGTTTCGAGGCCAGATCCGCCAGCTTGAGGGCAGAGTGTCACATTTACAGGGTCAGCCTGCTCCTCCTAGACAGCCCCCAGTACTACCACCTTTGCGGCTGTTTTGGTGCAGTGGTGGCTGCCCATGGCTGGGGACCTTCGTCCCACTGTTCCCATCTGGCGACCCATGGGCTTGTGACTGCCAAACACCCCGCCCTGTCTGAGGTGTATCCCCCAACATGTGTCATATACTGACCTTGTATGCTGTCTTGTCTGTCATCCTACCCAACCTATCCTCCACGAGCATACCTACTGTCCTTCCCCCACATTCCACTCTCACCCTACGGAAACAAAAGGCCAATCAGTTCCTAGAAAAACATTTGCCCCATACATAGCTGTCCATTTCACATGTGTCCACTGGACACATGTAACCCTTTTAATATGCATTACAACATACTCCAGTTGTCCTCACCTCTGTCTCTCCGGCACATGATCCTGGTATGCACATGACTCTTAAAGGTTCCAGGTACACGTGATGCAGATGACTCCATTGTACACACAACACTACCAGTCCCTCTATGGTTACCCCATTTACCTTTATCATGATGATGATGTCACACACAGCACCTTGCAAGAGTACTGTTCTCACATAATGATTGGACAGGAACTGTTGAGTTAATGTAAATAAAATGCACAGAGTGATATATTTGCCCAATCTACAAATGTTTGCGTGTATTAATGACATGTCTGTCTGAGGGAGTCTTGATATTACATAGGACAACACCACTACATAATACAAGCATTGCTGGTGTTTCCCTTTTCATTCCTTTGCAATGCTTTGTTGTCACATGGGATGTTCTTGATATATCTATTTATATGTATGTATCTATATCTGGACATAAACACTCATACATACATCTACATGATGGAATACATTTCCTATACTATTGAATGACTGCACTGGATGATATGTTTGTGATAAGATCTGATGTCTGTATATCTGCCATGGCTTAGTGGTAAACCACAATAGCTGTGTGTGCAGAGTCCTGGTTTCGAGCCTTGCAGAGACCATTTATTTTGTTGCTGGGCAGAACAAGGCCATTGGATACGGAGTGATTAAGGTACATTAAAGCAGTTGTGAGCGGGTGTGCATGGTTTGCATGGAGCTAAGCAATGCTAACCTCCATTTACAATTTCTTACATTCAGTTAGCCTCTACATTGCTTAAACAGTGTAATACATGCATACTAGCGGCCAAACAGGCTTACACCCGCTTGCTCCCGCATTTGAAAATGCACTGCATTTGTTGTTTGCATCTGACACTCACACCCCTGGGTGGGAATGTGGACTGTGATATTACCTTGTGATGCATGTTACATCGGATTACATGCCTACAGTATCGGGAATGGCTGCCCATTAGGCAAAAGCATGCCATTTGACTGTATGGAATCCGCAGCCTGTCCAGAGTTTGATTCATATTATTGGTGTGTTCCTCTTACAATCTGTACCTGTCCGGCTAATACATTCAAACTGACACTCTTCAGTACAAACAAATAATTGGGTTTTGGAACCCACATCCTTCAGCCTAGTCATGCTACTGCATACCTAATATTCTATCATCTTTCTAAGGTTGTCAGTGGAATATGTACTTTATGTCCCTATCAGACCTCACATACGATTGGGGAAAAATATCAACTGAATCAGGGACACGTAATAACAACATAAGGGGCACAGTTAAATGATTGGTGCTACTGACCTGACACATTGACAGACTCAGAGCATATGAATTCATACACATTTTCTGAGGTAAATGATGTTTATAACTCTTAATTGTTGTCATTATTCATTATGTGTAATTTACCATCTTTCCTCCAAAAGTCACTAGTTTTAGAAGGGATTAAGTGGGACAGAGTTAGAAATTGAGTCAAAATCAGGGACATCCCTGGAAATCGGGGACAGTTCAGAGGTATGGTCCCTATTTGTTCCCCCAATGGTTTATGTCCTGTCCAGTGGATTTGCTCTTAGGGGTTGAGAGGTATGAGACTCAGCTATTCCCATTTCAGAATATTACTTACATCCCCAGGGCAGTCCTAATACAACTGCACCAGCCAGTACCTGCACGCCTAGGCCCATAATTGCATACTCATAGTTCCCCTACCTGGCATTCCTCTACAGCACTAATCCTTACTGTGGGTGCAGGTGGGGTATAAACACAATACTACACAATGCCCACTCTCCCCGTGTCAGGACACATGTCATGCATTATGTCGACTCATGGGTTATCAGGCTTGCACAACCTACTGGTCCATGTACATCTACAGCCTGGTTTGATGAATCATTACCGAGACTGCCTCCGATGATCACTAAATTTTGGTATCCCACAAGGGACATCGATTTCTATGTTTCAAGATTAGACCTGGCAGGTCTCTCCAACTGGTAGTATCCTGCCGGTGGTCTGGGAAGCAGTGGTGTGTTTACTTTTATTGTGCATCTGTATGTCTCACCCGCCTAGCTGGGGGGATGGGGGGGTTGATGCTACATGTTACATGTTTGTTTATTGGACCCCTCACCCCCATATGCATGGCCTGTGAACATATGTAACTCATAAGTGCTGTATCATATCCTAGCTATATACATGTGTATGTTTACAGTCACAAACACACACACACACACACATACACACACACACACACACACACACACACACATATATATATATATATATATATATATATATATATATATATATATATATACATTACTATATACAGATATATCTGTATATGTATGCATGCATGTATATATTTATATATATTGTTGTCTGTATATATATATATATAATATATATCTAACAACATATGGGTCTATGGGTGCCTGCATATGTATATATGTATATGGAGCTATGTATCTGTATTCTGTCTCTGTATGTATACATTTGTACTACGGAGAGGGAGAGGCTTATCTCTATGTCGCTATGGGTAGATATATACACACATACCTCTACATATATACATCTACATCTGGTTATTCCGTTCCTTGCCATATAGATTACACTTTGCTGCAGTGTGACTCGTAGTGGGTGTGGCTGCTCATTGAGCGATGCCTCTGCCCAATGAACACATTTGTTTACATCCCAAGGGCTGTCCATATAGGCCCACATCTGCCAATACCTGCACACCTTGACCCATAAGTGGCTACCTATAGTTCTCCAACTGCACCTCCTCTACAGCACCCATCCTTACTCTGGGTCCTGGTCGGCTCTGGACACACCACTACAAACTGCCCACTTCCCGGGACCCATTTCATACAATTGTCTTGACCCATGGGTCATCAGATGTTCCCACTCTTGTATTCTGAGTATGTATACACCCCAGCCAGAATGTTTGGTTTATCTCCTTCTTTTGGTCTTGCCAATTTTTGGGGTGTCCCGCAAGGGACACTCCTGTTTGTGTACCAAGATTAGAATTCACGGCTGCACTGTGTACCCTGTCCCCCGGTTGTATCCTGCCTGTGGTCTGGGGAGCAATGGACTCTTTACATTGTTTGTGTGTATGTTTCCCGTATCCAGCTGGGGGGTGTAAGGTCATGCTATGTGTTTCATGTTTCTTGCTTAGGCCACCCACTTCCATTGGCATAGCCTGTGAAGATATGTTATTCTTGTGTGATGTTTTCTGTCATAGCTATATATCTGTGTATATCTACGTGCACACACACACACACACACACACACACACACACACACACACACATATATATATATATATATATATATATATATATATATATACACATATATGTATATGTCTGCAACTATATATATATATATATATATATATATATATATATATATATATATATATATATATATATATCTTCTTCTTCTTCTTCTTCTTCTTCTTCTTCGTCTTTCGGCTTTTCCCAGTTAGGGGTCACCACAGCAGATCACCTGTCTACTCATGACTGGCAGTGGAGTTTTACGGTGTTGAGTTGCCAGCCCAGCGACCAACCTTCCACAGAAGGCACACACATGCACACACTCACACCTAGGGCCAATTTAGAGTGTCCAATCAACCTACAGCATGTCTTTGGGATGTTCGAGGAAACCCACACGATCACAGGGAGGACATGCAGACTCCGCACAGAAGGCACCCCAGCTGAGGATCGAACCGGAGAACCTCTTGCTGTGAGGGGGCAATGCTAACCGATGCACCATCTTGGCCAGAAAACCATATCTACATATATATATATATGTAATGGAAAGCAATGCATACCACACGCAAATGCACTTACACATGCTTGCTGGTGTTTATATATGCTTAAACCTGTTTACTAGTGCCTTATTCATTATGACACTGACACTTCACTCCAGTTAACTTTTAATTGATATTTTGCAGGTTATGCAGAGGACAGATGTCGCAATATGTTCATGTACAGATTACCGATGGTAAATGGTATGTGATGCAGTGAGATTCAGTATGGGAATGTCTGTTCATTAGGCGGTTGCTCTAACCAATACACTTTTGCTGTGCTGCTTCATTTGCATATATACCCATATACCCATGGCTCCTGGTTCCCCAAACACACACCCCAATGCCTCCCTAACACTGCAGTCATCCATTCTCAAGTTTTATTTGCGATGTATCCACACCACTACACATTGGCCACTCCGTACTCCTTTAGTCCCATCCCATCAGTTGACTCACTCCACATATCCTCAGAACTCTCAAACTTTTAGTCCACAAACATTGGTGACATGAGCGACCAAAAGAATACTATTCACAATTTTTGGGTTGTCCCACATGGGACATGGATGTGTTTATGTCAAGATTAGACTCTATACTTTATTACATCCTTAATCCTGTTAACATGACACTACAATAAATTAATAAGTATGACTATGTGGTAATGCACATGTTACACATGATAGCCTAATTATGTACATGTTCAGCATATTTCTTTTATAAATAGACTGGTTTAGTAATTGGTGTTACCATAGCAGGCAGATCACAGGAATGATTTCATGTGTGGGAAAGTCCTCACATTTGATTTTTTTCAGCACAGCACTGACTTCGGACATTGTACACACTTCTGCATTTTAGCAGTTTCGTCCCTTCCCTCTTATGCACAACCTATTGTTCTTCTACTGTTGAGGTTTGTATGTCTGCAAATGGAATGAATGTGTTACAGAGAATGTACTTCTACATATTGATGTCTGCATGTGTGCATGCATATATACTTATAACGAACTTGCTGACCTCCATGGGGCAGTCCAATTAGAACCAGCCCATTCAACCCTGGCACGCCTGGCTCCATAATTTCATACCCATAGTTCCACCACCCCACCCGTGTTCAACATACATGCATACCATCCATTGTCCACTTGTTATCACAGCCATGACACACCTCCACACATTGCCCTTTTCCAAGCGTTAGGGGCCCTACATGTATGTTGTCCCAACCCATGTATTCTCAGGCTCTCCCACCATTTAGTCCTTGAACATACCTGCTCTTACTTGTGTAATGGTCGGATGGCCAAACAGCCTAACAATTTTTGGGTAGCCCCACCAGGGACTACCCTCTGATTATAAAGTAGACTTAGCAGATCAACAATGTTACTCCCACTGGTAATATCCTGGCTGTGGTTTGAGTAGCAGTGCTGTGCTCACTCCTGCCCAGCTGGATATGACATATGCTGATAGTGCTATATAATACTGGGATTGCTGTTGATTCCCTTCTCATTCCTTTTGTATGCTTTATTGTTACGTCGTTCTTTCTTCATATATACATATATATATATATTTTTTGAGAACATTTGGTTATAAATCTGTCCCTCCACTGGTTTTATTTATCTATTGGTGAAGATTTAGGTCCTTGGTTTTAGTACTGGCAGAGATATTGGACTTATAGAGATACAGGGTGTCCAAGACAAACAAGTGTCTAATAGCACAGTAAGTGAGACAAAGATCTCCCCTCAGATGTCTATAAGACATTGAATAAACTGATATAACTTTTAGCCTGTCTTGGTAACTCAGTGACATTACACCTGTAGTCTTTTTGTTTAGGAACTTTAGGGATCTTTATAATTGTTTGATATATTTAGAGAGATTCATCCTAAATGGGCAGTGTTCCTACTAATTTGTCTGATCAGTGCTGAGTATAAGGTAGGAATTATCTCTTTAGACCTTGATAATATTCCTTTGGCCATTGGCTGCACTAAATGAAAAGATATCCTGACAACCATTGTCACATGATCACTAAGAATCAGTTATCAACCCAAGTAGCTTTGCACTGTACATTGTAAAACCACCAGACTAAATAACAGTTTCTTTTCGCTCTCCATTAGACTGCTGAACTCTTGGGAAAAATGAACCATGACTTCTGTTACATAACTCGCCTATCAAGTGGCTTATTTTATGGATGTGCAATAACTAAGTGCAATACTAAGGTGGCTCACCTACACACTGAAGGACTGTAAAATGCAATATGAAAACTGTGCAATAATTTGGTCTAGTCATAAATATGCTTCTATCACTTCAATTTTACTTTGAAAATATTACCTTCATATTGTTCCTTGTCTTTCTTGTCTCCTGTTCTGGGATGGGTGTGGGTCACTGCTGTCTTACTTTACTTACTAATTGCTACTTATTAACTTTTTACTGTGATATTTTATTAATTATTCTCTGTTTGTATGTGCAACTGTTTCCTGCATTGAGAATGAAGTATTGTAATTTCATTCAGCTACACTACTTCATAGTACTGAATGACAGTAACATTTTCTTTGACTTTGACTTACCTAGGAGATAAATATTTACAGAACTTGGTCGTACAAAGTAAATCTTATATTAAAGATTAGTGAATAATGTGAAAATAGATGATTCTATGTGGTTGGTTACAGCAGATATTGCTTCATTATATACAGTCATGCCAAATGCAGAAGGGTTGGAAATGATGATTAGGGAGATTCGTACTTCAGGATTATTTAATACAAGACAAGAGAGATTGTTCACAGAAATGTTGGATGTTATTTTATCATATAATTTTTTTTGAGTATAGTGATGAAATATACAGACAAAAATGGTGTAACTATGGGGGCTGCTATGGCCCCTAACTATGCAAATATAATCCTGATGAACTGGGAAAAAGAAATTATTTTAGAATTAGTTTTTGCAAAACATATCATCATGTACAAACATTTTATTGATGATTTGTTTTTAATTTGGGAGGGTTCTGAAAAAGAACTCTTTGATTTTATAAAACATGTGAATGAATCCACGAGTTACCTTCGGTTGACATTTAATCATAGGAAGGACAGCATTAATTTTTTGGACTTGAATATGTACGGATCTAGCAATGCTTTAAAAGTTAAGATTTATAAAAAGGAAGTGCAAAGTAACAGCTATCTTCACTACAATAGCATGCATAAGTTTAGTCTGAAAAAAAAAACATAATGAAGGGGCAGTTCACTAGAATAAGCAGGTTAACTGATGAGGCAGAATTATTTTTAAAAAGAATATGAAGAACTCAAAAGGAACTTTTAAAAAATAGGGTACTCTAAGGACATCATTAATGATTCCTGGATGGATGTAAAAATGTAAGGGAACATAAGGTAGCAAATGTAAATAGCAAGTCAACAGAAGGTGAAAAAGATTTTTCTTTAGCATGTGTTTTAGACAATTCAGTAGATGAAAGTAAAATCAAAGGAATAATCAAGAATAATTGGAGATTCTTAATGAATTTTCAAGAAATTAAAAATGTTATAGGGGGAGACCCTGTCTTTGTATCTAAAAGAGGGAAGAGTTTAGAAGACGTTTTTAAGAAAAGGAATTCATGCTGAAGTATGCCTGATGTTTTGGAAGTGGGGACGAAAAGATGTAACAGCTGTAAGTTATGTCAATATATGAAAGAAGCCTTGAAATTAGGTTGAATGATTTGTATAATAGCAGGTCCAAATGTATGGTATACATGGCTCTGTGTGAATTATGTCCAACATTTTAAATAGGAAGAACCATTACAGTATTCTACATGTGATTGAATTAACATATAAGAGCAGTAGACAAGACTGATGCAAGAAATGCCCTGGCAAAACATGTTAAGCAAAAATATTTGCTGGAAAAACATACGTCATGCTTCAAAGTTGTAATAATTGATGAAGTCAATGGTTTTGATCATAGGTTTGATGCAGAAGATGAACTGGATTGGAAAGAATATTACTGGCAAATCAGGCTGAATGCATGTGTATACCCTGGTTTAAATGATAATGAAAACTTTAAAGTTGTTCTTAGATGAAAAGGGTTAAGGCATTACGTGTTTTGTGTCACGTGTTATTGTTATTAAGTACTTAAATAAGTTTGTTCATTATACAACTTGGTCTGAAGAAGTTCCATGAAGGGAAAGAAAGTGCTTACCAGTTGGATTTTTATGTAATAAAGTTACTTTGTGTTTTTAGCTGTTCGTTTTTTTATTTTGCCTTTATGGCTATTGTCATTTGTTTGTTTGGTAGTTTCATGAGGTCTCTGACTATATCTTTATTTGAAATGATGGGTTGTCTGTGCAATATGATGATATGAGGGGTTGGCTTATCAACATGATGATAATATACTTTTCACTGTTTACCTTGGGATGTTTTAGTACACCCACAGTTTACTAGAAAGATAGTTCATTTTAGAAGATTAGTTTGTGGGAGGGTAGCTTAACAACAACTCCCAGTTTGCAGTTGTCTGCAGACCTTGTCAGCCCAGTGTCTTGACTCTCTGCTTTGAGATCTGGGAAGTAAATACTGAAAAAGACTGATCCCTACACCAAAACCTGAGGAAAATGTCTGGTCATTTTTATTCTTATTTTTGATGCAATTAGAAACTCACACATAGTGATTACTGTTTTTCAGACAGTTCTTACCCATCTTGCTTCATACAGTTTGAGTTTTAAAACATTTAGTGTCTGTATAATATTGGAAAGCGGGATGGTGTTGACCAACTAACCCCTGGAACGGTAACCAGGGGAAAGACAAGTCTCAAGTGATCAGACTGTGACAATGGTAACACCAACATAGCCCCCATTTCAAGACCATAGTGGAAAATCAAGTCAAGTGAATAAACAGACGTATGGGTAGCAGGGAAGTTTCCTGAGCAAAGACAAAGCTATCCATTAATCCTAAAAGCTCAATAGCCATGTCACAGGTTACATAATTGTACTTGGCACTCAAATCCAGCAGAATAAATCACCTGGTGCATCAATGAACTAGACCAATGAGGAAATCTGTGAACACCAACACAGATTATCTGAAGTACACTGGTAGATGGTAAACAAGAAGAAATCTGCAGTTCACATACGTTAGGGTTTTTTTTTTTTTTTTTTTTTTTGGGGGGGTGGGATTTGTTTACCACAGCATTACTTTATGCCCAGTGTATCATAACAGCACACATCCAGAATTAATTTGATTGTGGTTTAAAGCTAAATTTCTGAATGTAAATGCAGACTTTGTCAGATTCTGCCCCACTGTCAAGATGAAACACACCACTTGTACCTTGCTGGCTAGGCTTACATAGGCCCTTGGGATGATAGCCTAGTACCTACCTATGAACCTATGAACCTATAAACTTGTACCATTTATACACATCTTTTTCAAGCAAAACTTTTAAAGCAAACCATCTTGCTCTCATTTTAGTTATGTTTTCAGTTTTTTTTGTCATATAGGACTTTTTTCTTGTATCATATTACTGTGTTTACAGACTGTATTTCTATTGTACTCTCAAGCATTGCTGCCTATCGATCATTAGCAATCACTAAAATATTATTGTTCTGCTTTTGTGACTTTCTTCTTTCAAAATACTTTCTTACATAATGACCAGGAGCAAAACACATTCTGCAAGATTTATTTTTTTCATTACACTTACTCTCACATCAGTGATAACATTTCATACAAATTCTGTGGTTCTTTACTGATTTTTTTTTTTGACTGGACAGGTTCTTGGACAATTTGTTCTAAGAAAGTGATATGTCTTTTGTTTTTATTTCTTGTTAGTATTTTTATAACATCCTGAATTTTTTATCCTTTATCCCTAAGTATAGTATTAATTTTGCATATATACTTAATCAATGATTTTAACTGAGCACTCTGTTCAGTAACATGATACACATCTAAATTTTTTCTTGACTTAGATCTGACTCATACAACTGCCATAGGATCATAGGATCATAGGATTCTATCAGGCTAATGGCCCTAGGGTCCTTAAAAGCCTTACCAAGAGTTTATCCCCAAAAAAGAAACCTCAGTCAGTACCTGTTGCCCTTGTCAATGAGGAACACAGATGGACGGGCTCCACCTGTGTCTTTGGTTATTTCTTATACCAAAAACAATTCTTTCCTTAGTTAATGAATCACATGGCTCCCCACATTCACAGCTATGTGCCATGGGCCAGATTCATAAACTGTTACTGCACTGTGTTGAGTGAAATTGCATTTTAAGTGCATATGAGCAAGGCGTGTGAGATTCAGGAATTATGCTAACATAGCAAGGCCAGACAGAAAACTGGGCAAAGCTGAGATATATACTAATGTCCATATAACAAGCTGTGTTGCATGCTAATGCAGTTAAAAAAATAGTGGAGGGATTAGCGATTTAAAAACATATAACTGATGCACAGTTGCACATTGCATGCATTATTAATGAACTTGGCCGTATGATCATGTTCAAGCAGAGGAGACCCCAAAATATATTATGTTGTGACAGCAATAGTAAATCTGCAAGAAGCTGTCATAGCTGCTGCTGCCAATAATGCGCGATATCACCCCAGATTAGTGGGTCATCTGACCACTCTTAACATTCCATGTACTCCATGACACAGACATGATTGACTGCCACCATGTGGACAGGGACATCATGCAACAAAGAGTGGACATGTGTCAGCCTCATCTACAGCCCCATAGGAGACATGGGGAAACCATCCCTGTAGAAAATAAAGTATGTGTAGCTTTATGTATATTAAGAACAGGGACTTTTTAGTGACTAACCACAGGCACTAGAAGACAGAGCTAACATGATGCACAACTTCTCTGCTGTAACACATTTATCTGAAGTATTTGAAACAATAGACTTAATCCAAATCAACATAAATCTCCACCTAGTAAACTGGGAAGGAGGTACAGAAACCCACAAACAGTATCATACCGACTGTCTGGTGGCCTGTAATGCACGTGGTATCATCTACAAGCTGCTCAGATAGTTTCAATGACTCACACATATGGCACACATGACCTTTACCAATGGTTTGAGAGGAGAGACATCTTGTGAGTGATGCTGGACATTTTCATGAATGTTGGCTACTGACCCCATTGATAAACCACCATAACCCAACAGAACAAGTTTACATTCATGTCCTGTTAAAAACCAGGAATATCACAGAGCATGTGTTTGAGCTGCAGCAGTCTTGGTTCTGTTGCCTGGAATCATTTGGCAGGGCCCTACAATGCATTCACACTACATGTGCAAAATTCTGTTTGTGTGATTCTACATAATATAATACTGTGGACGTAGATTGAACATGGTAGCAGTAGGCAGGCTACTGTTCACAGCACCACAGGGAGTGGCAGTTGAAACAGCTGAAGAGTCAGAAGATGAGCTAGCAGTGGGCTTGACCATGCCAGAAGAAAAAGGACATAGTATGCCATAGCATTGTGTAAGATGCAGTGGACTGCATATAGCTTGACTATATAACTATACAAGACCTAAGCAGATAAATAATATAAAAATAATGCATATAGAACTACCAAACTATGTTTACCTATGCTTGGGCTGACCACTCTGTGCATCAGATATAGGCAGCCTAAGAGGGAACGTGCAAAGGGCAGGGCATAGCTATCATTTATAGAACTGGATAACAGGGTACAGGAGTACAAGTCTTTAATAGAGAAGTGTGTGATTGTGGGACTGAAATTTAAGCAAATGAATAAGTAAAATTATAGGTCATGTAAACACATTGGGCAGAGTTACTGTGCTGGAAGGCTTGACTTACTATGTGTGGAGAATGTGCCATGGGCTATGGTAGTGTTGTGTGGGTGTGTCTGCAGGGTCACAGCCTCAGCACATGAGGCAGCACTGAGCTGTGGCCTACAGGACAAGTTCAAGGCATATAAGGCAGAGGGTTCAACTTTCCATGGATGTCTCTGCCTATAAGAAGTGTCCCTTCCCGGAGTTGGACTGACTGTCCCATGACCCTTTCTAGATGTCGGCATGCTACCTGAATATACAATCATACCTCACAACTGTCCAGATTTTCACAGAATGTCCAGATTTTTATCTCATATTTTTTGTCTGTTCTTCATAAAACCTGTGATTTTCTGGTAGCTCTCTTGAGTACTGAAATCATTAAGTAATGACATAAAATTGAGTCTGAGACTTAATATCCTTCAGGAAATGTATGATAACACAAACTGTGTTATTTTAGAAACTTTCAAAGTTTATAAGAGCAATATTTAAAATCTGTCCCTGCTTTTGAGCCTTTGTTACCCCATTATTTATGGCTATGTCCAAATTTATGGTGCTAAGAAGTTGAAAAGTATGTAACCGATACATGCTAGAAGAAGTATCAGCATTGCTACGACCACAGGTATGGACTTTCTTGGCTGTAGCCTCACCCACAACTGATGTAGCAGTGGAAGTGCTACCACTGAAGGAGTGGGACCTCACCATAATGCTCAACCTCTTAAAGCAAGAAAACTGGACAAAGCCATAAATAAAAGTGGGACAATTTTTATATACTGCTATTACAAACTTAGAAAATCGATAGAATAACAGGTTTTGCATTAGCATGAATTTTTCGAAGGGTACAAAGTCTGAAACTCAAACATCTGTCATTATTTTCTAACTTCAATCTTTAATGCTTTGCCACTAATTTGCCAGAATACCTCCACTTATGAAAAATGAACCACAAATATGAGGCGAAAATCTGTACAGTTGAGAGGTATGGACCTCACCTGCCAACAGTCAGGTTGACTAAAATTCTGGATGTACTAGATGGTGAGCCTCAAGGGTGGATCTTCACTCCTGAGAGATGACCTAGAACAGACAATGCATGGTCCAACATGTCATTCGTTCTGTCCAGTGATTCACAGACATGGTTCATGCAGTCCCATAAATCAGCATGCACTGCCTGGATGACCGTCACAACCTCTGCCAAGGCCCTGGTGGAACTTGCCTGTATGTCCAAAAATGTTGAGCAACAGCTAATGACACATTATTGTCAGGGTGACAGAGGTAACCGTAACCCCTATAGGATCAGTACCAACCTCTGTGTGGACCCCCACTGCCCATGACAGCCATTGGCAGATTCTGACATGTCTGTACTTGGGACGCCATACTTTCCTGATCTACAGTGTCCCCATTAACCTTTCTAATCTCAGATAGCCAGTGAGTCATGGGTATGAGCAGGCAGAGAGACTGTGTCCATAATGTGAAAAGGGGAGGGGTGGGTCACATTTCCTGTATCTGACACATGGTCTGCAGCCACGAACTGTACCTGCTCAGTTGATGATGAGCATCCTCCAACATTAGACAGGAGTAATATTACAGTATTGGTGCCAGAATGTGACTCACCTATGAACACAACAAAACAAAACATGTTCATTATAAATACGGCCAAGCACTACAACTACACATGCAAGTGATATGATTACAGTTATCTGTGAAGATAATGACATATAAACAAGACCGTACCTTGATCAGATGTTTGCTACACCTTGATGCCATATGTACACAATAGGCAAGACAGGTATAATGAAGAGTAATGTGACTAACAGTTACAAATGTATACATTTATTTATGTATTTATTTGTTTATTAATTTATTTGTTGCATGTGTTTACCAGGATGGTCCAACTGTGTTGACAAGCTCCCTTTTCAGAGGATGCCCAGTGTCACACAGTAAATATAAGACTATATATCTGGGATGTCACCTGTAGAAATAATTTGGCAACTATCCATCTCTGCCAGCACATTCAGCACTGCACTGTGGAACTCTGTTGAGTGAGGCCAGGAATTTCTCTGTTTCTGTAAGAGATGGTACATATGACAGCCCTCCTTCTCTACTCCTATGCCACAACCTCTGCTCTGAGGGTGGCATTACAGATTATAACACTGGTTCCCAGTCATACCATTTCATAGTTTCATCCCTGGCCAAACTGAAATATTTTACATCCCCACCAGACACAGTTTTGAAAGGGCTTGTCAGCATTTTGCAATGCAATAAGGTGTCTACTTTGAAGATGGCAGGCCTGTAGTGTCACCTCATTCTCACAATTAGTGAACTATGGCTTTTGTCTAGATGTAAATTAAGCTGACTGAGTCTTAGGCATCTCTGTTGGTTTAAAAAACAAAATGGAAATTAGATGACATGGTCCTACATGGGTATTACACATTGTAACATTTTGTGAATAATATTAATAAACCATCTGCAACAGTTAACTAGGGCCTGAAATCAACATATGTGTATCTAATCAACATATGTGTATCTACAAAAATTCACTCACTTCCTTGTGAGACCACTTCTTGTATTTTAACACAATAGATCCAGTTGTTATCCTGATAAACCAAACATAACTTTTGCCCAGATGCAGGGTGTTATTTGCTCAATATCAATAAATTAATAATATTTTAATAAAGTATTGCTTAAATTTTAGTGGGTTTGTATGTCTTTATGTCTAATTCATACAGGCATCTACTCTGACATCCACTGCTTAAACAATTTTCCTCAGAAGCTTCCTAACTATAATGTTATTTTCCAGCCAGTTTCACTTGTTAAGCAAAAGTTAAATATATTTCCATGACTCTCATCTTTCAAAGTTGTTAATAATGTTTTTTTTGTCAAATTAAAAGACACTGCCAGGATGCTAATAAGAAACATGATTTTAACTGCTTTTCCTGAAGGTACTAGTAAAACTTGGGTACCCCAATCCACCCAGTTCCTTTGGGAGAACCAACTTGTCTGATAACACGTTTGACAAATTATTTTAGCAAATGCAGGCCAACATTTACTGTTAAACTCTGGCTAAAATCATCTGAGAGATTGGCTTAAAATGGTTTGACCTAAATGGAATATTGTAGAAATCATTACTGTTTGTAATGCCTGAACTTTCTCATCAAGGTCCAATATTAACATTTTCCTGCCAAGAAAAAAAAATCCATTATCTGCGGTGGTGGTGCTGCAGTAGCATTGTCACCTCACAGTTAGATGTCTTGTTCGATTCTCAGCTAGAGCATCTTCTGTGTGAAGACATGTGTGAATGGGCATACCTTCATTGAAGGTTGTGCGTCAGAGCTGGCAACTCGGCACGTAAAAATCTACTGCCAATCATTAGCGGACCGGAGTTCCACTGTGGTGACTCCTAACCAGGAAAAGCTGAAAGACACAACAGCAACTGTTTTTTATTTATTTTTTTGTGTATTTGTTTTTTTTTTTTTTGAGGGGAGGGGCTTTTTCTCCACATTGCATCAGCTAATGTCTCCATACCAAGAAACCCATATCCATTGCCAGGTCTACCAGTCATCTCCTAATCCCTCTAGGGTCTATATTAAATTCTTGAAAGCTGACAATGTTGAATCTGACATTGTCGACACTAGAATAGTGAAACTGCAGAACATCGAACAGGTAAATGGAAATCTCCATAAGGGGAGATTTCCATTGACTTCAATGTAGTGCAGTCTCGGAGCTGGAATATTTAAGTAGCGGGGGGTATGGGGGGGTTCAGGGGTCTTGCCCTCCTGCCTACACCGTTTAGTTTTTTTTTCCCTTACATTCAATGTTTTAACAGTTCGATCACTAAAGGTCGACCCTTAGTGATTCAAACTGTTAAATATTCAATGTTCTGATATAGACCCTCCTCCCCAGATATTCTCTGATACGACTGGTGCCAGCATGGATCTTAAGACTATCCTGGGGAGGTCTAGCTATCAACATCTGCCATTTCTTTTCACTTTATTGCCCACCCAGCTACTTCTCCCTATAATGATCTCATGGTCACATCTGAGTGGTGGGTGTACAATGGAGACATGCAGCAGTGGCTCAGCCATGTCCTCATCCTATCTCCCATTTTGACCACAAGACCTAGTAGTGAGATTCTGAGCCTTTACCAGGGAACATTGCACGAGATGCTCACAGAACTGTCTTACCACAAGGGATGGTGATGCCCATCCCTCCCTTCTGCTCCATCAGTCTCCTCAGCTGCTAATCAAACCCAAGTTGACTGGGCTGCAGTCAGGACTTTACTCCTCTACATCCATCAGAGTTGCTACAAAATTCCTTAACTTTTGAGTAAGAACCTTATATATCACATTTATACTCGTTAATAGTTTTCCTTAACAAGACTCTTATTTACTTAGGGGTGACTCGTGCTATAGGACTTCAGGACTGCAGCCCCCCACCTGTAAAAAGAAAAAAAAAATTGCAAGTCCCCCCACTGTCAAAACGTTAATAGAATACAAAATAAAAAAAATCATGAGTCGCAGAACTCCACGCATGCATGCTTAGTTCCTGACTGCTGTGTTAGGCAGTCCTTAACTCCATGCACACATGTGTGCTTAATTCCTGAACTTCAGACTGCTCTGTTAGGTAGTCCGGATAGGAACTCTACCCTGCCAGTCCAGAAGTGTGTGCAGTGATGACCACACAGACCAGAAAAACACTGGACTGCATCACCCACAGGCTCCAGCCTACTTATGTCACACAGGGAAACCCAGAACAGCCTGCTATGGAGGACAGACAGGTGACTGTGCTGCAGAGGATGGATTCAAGCTGCTATAGAGGATCAGATCTACTGGATGGTTTGTGTGTGTGTGTGTGTGTGTGTGTGTGTGTGTGTGTGTGTGTGTGTGTGTGTGTGTGATGCCCCAGTTGCTACATAGTGGTGGGTAGAGAATAAGGCTTGAACCCTGTACCTTGGGCCCAAGTGGCAAGAGCCTGAATTCCCTACCCACCACCATTTTTGCTTCATATTTTTCTGTTCTGTTCCTCATAAAATCTGTAGTTTCTGCATTTTTGTTTCTTAACACAGCCAGTAGTGTAGTGGTCGCATTGTTACCTGACAGCTACTGATTGCTTGGTTTGATTATTGGCTGGGTGCCTTCTGAGTGGAGTCTGCATGTCCTCCCTCTGTTGTGTGGGTTTTCTCTGGTGTCCTTGATGGATATCTGTCCCTATGTTTTGGACAGTATTCCTCTATTATTGGCTTCATCCAGGTTTTTTGTGCCAAGGTTGAGTGTTATGGTGATAACTGAACTCACTGAATATGTTTGGGGGCTGTATTCCCCCATTATTGGCTTTGTTCAGGTGTTTTTTGCTAAGATGTTGACAGCTATGGTGAGAACTGAATTCACTAAATGGTAGCCATTTAAGTTTCAGTCTTCTTTTCTTTCATAAAACAGATGATTTAACATAGTTGTATGTTACTCTGACTGTTTTTCACAGGGTCCTGGATCAATACTTAGTAGTAAAATGTATGGCATTTTATTCTAACAACTTTCCAACATTATACAAGCAATGTTTAAAATGTGTCCCTGTTTTTTGGTCTTTTGCCCCCCACCCTAAATTTTGGATTTTTCCAGATTTCTTGTGCTGCAAAGTTCAGAGATGCAGCTGAGTGTCAAGTAGAATTTACAAGAAGCTGAGAGCTGCAGGGGAACAAAAGTTTAGTGCTGCTTATACCATATTTGCTCACATTGTTAATAGCACAATAGGTAAGGTACTTGCTTTTGATGCAGAAGGCTGTGGGTTCTACTACCACAGTAGTCAGATGCATTGTTGATAGTGTATTGTATTGTAAAGGGGGTGGATGCTGTAGTTCTTTTTGAAGATACATAGTAACTATGAACCTGTTATCAGTTTGCCATCCATTTCCTATCGCAATATTGCTAGCTTATAATTTTTTAATGAAACATAGGCAATTTATTCCTCAAGGGCAACAGACACTTTATTTGTAGATGAAACAATGAAATATAAAGTTGTTTGCTAGCAGCAACCTCTTCATTAGTTACAGATTTCTTTAATGTGGAATTATTTAGATGTCTTTTACTTCTTCAGAGATTGTGCATATTTACTGATACTGGTGGACTGTAGAAGTTTGAGTAGACTTTAATGATAGAAATGTTATGAATTGGGAAGTTTTGTCGTTATTGGTGCATGAATTTTGTTTCATTGTTTACTGGAAAAATGTTCTGAATTGGGCAATTTCCTCATTATTGGTGCATGCATTTTGTTTCATTGTTTACTGGAAAAATGTTCAAAACAAATTTAAAACACCCTCTAACAACTGTACTATATTGTACAAGGAATATAATTTAATACAATCAGGAAGGTGTATCAAAGACCATGTGTATATTTCGTGTGCAAGGGGCCTATGATCTGAAAACAGCCCCAAGTTAATCTTTATCTGCCACTGGCAAAATGTATATTCTTTGAATGTGGGTTTCAATGCTGTTTCAATGAATGCGAGTTTTAAGGGCAGAGAAGTTTTAATGATAAGTCTGTTTTCATTGTGAGATTGCATTGCTTTATTTAGCAAATGTCTTAGTGTTTGTGCTGTAAAATGCAAAATAAAACTTTCAAATGGAATCCAAATCATTGTAGAAGTAAAGCAGTATGCACATTAGTGTTTATGGTAAATGGGGTGAAATAGCCAAGTAATGGTTCATTGGAATGGCTGCAGGGGGAGGCTCCATTCGACCATGATTTTGTGAGGGGGAAGGGTGGCAAACTCAAAGACAGCCCGGCTGAACTATACCTCTCAACTGCCCAGATTTTCACAGAATGAATAGATTTTTGCTTCTTATTTTTGGTTTGTTCTTCATAAAATCTGTGGTTTTCTGGCAAATATTTAAAGAATTAAGTCACTAAATAATGACAGACACTAAGTTTCAGACTTCATAACCTTCAGAAAAATGCATACTAAAGCAAGACCTGTTATTCTATCAATAGTCTCAGTTTATACAACAATTTATAGTACTGTTTATATGTTCCCCCAGTATATTTGGCCTTGTCCAGATTTCCTGCATTAACAGGTTGAAAGTTACGTGCAAATAAATTGCTTTATAGAATTAGGCATATCCAAACCTCTCAACTGTCCCCGATTTTGGCTAAAAAATGCTGCTCTTCCCCTAATAATCCCACCACAAAATGGTAATTTTGGAAGAAAACGTGGAGGGATTACAATTAAGAAATAACTGTAATAATCAGAGTTATAGATTACTTTTATTTCAGAAATGCATGTAGATTCTTTTATTTTGTCAGCTGCTCAAGTCAGCAGTACTAATATTTAAAAAGTGTCCCTTCTTTGACCAGTTCCCAGCTGTATTGTGTGGCTATTTTATATTTTTGCATCACATTTTGGTCCATTTTTCATAACATTTTGTTTTTTGGCAAATTAGTGGCAAATCATTAAAGACTGAAGTTAGAAAATAATGACAGACATTTGAGTTTCAGATTTCGTACCTTTCAGAAAATGTATACTATTGCAAGACCTACTATTTTATTATCTTTCTAAGTTTATAAGAGCAATATTTAAAAATGTACTCATTTTTGGGCCTTTGTCCCACTTCTATGTATGGCTCTGTTTATAGTTCTTGTTCTGAGGTTGAAAGGTATGACAAATGTGTCAGGGCCATCACAGTCAGCCAGAGACATTTCAGATTGTGGCATACTTGTTGCACCCCACTCCCCCATGTAGTGACTCTGGATGTGTCCAAGCAAGGCAAGGAGCAGTTATGCAGTGTAAATGTGCAGAGTATTCCCCCCATCCAAGGTAGACACAAGTGCTACTTTTATTCTGTCCTTGATTTTGCAGAATGCTCTGGTTTCTGTCATATGTTTATACTGTTGATTTATGCTTATTATTACTCAGAAAATGCCTGTTGCTCTGTGTTTAAGTAGCAATGCTTTAATGACCATCAGGTAAACTTATCTGAGATTGTAAGATGCAAGTGAGCTTTATTAAGCATACTGTTAAAGAATTGCCAACATTGAAAGCCTTTCTGTTGTTGCCATGCAGAGAATACTTACATAACTAGATAATGTATAAGCCTTGGGTATTGAAATGCATATGACAGTATTTGTAATAAAGGACAGGGTTACATTATTTTATGAAGCTAATTGCATTTGTTGGAGACTTGCAGTCATCTTTGCAGGCTTTACCTGTAAACAAAACAGAATGCCAATCTATCATGTGTGGTCCATTACCTGTACAGTAATCCTTTAAGCAATGTATCTTGAGCTTGTTTCTTGTTTGCTTTTCATTTTTTACTTTGATCATGTTTTCCCCATGAAACAAGTAGATAGTTGTTAGGCAGCAGGTCTTTTTTGGATAAGAAACATTTTTACAAGTGGGGGTATCACAGAGATTGCTACTTTTCAGCATGTTACTTGGTACTTTAATAAAGCTGAATATAAATGATAATTAGAACTGCAGTGCAAGGAGAAGTGGTTTGAGTTGAGTACTGCTTGTTTTTCTTATACTTGATTTTGACTGGCATTCCAGTAATGTATTTAAAAGTAATGTATTTGTTCATGCCTCACAACCTTTTTGTTTCCATCTAAATATTAAGTAAGCTGTCATGCAGCCAATGCATTGAAATAGTTTTTTTCTTCTACACTTCACTTTGTCTTGATTGGACTCTTGTAATGACAGTTTGGCACCCAGGGCAGCGTATTTAATTAAAGTTACAGTTTTTGTGGTTTTGAGCATAGCTCCTCCTCTTTCTGGTTGGCCGCACCCCTTCCCATTTACCCCCACCCATTCAGCTGTCTCCTGCAGCCCCCCTTTGATTTGAAGTCACCAGTCACCAGCTGCCACTGTATTTACTTCAATGTAATATGCCCAAATAAGCTCAGATATTCCTTTTGCTGGATATCTGAAAGGTTATGGTTGAGTAATACAGTTTTTGCCTTAGTAAGGTTTACCTTATACGTAATGTAATCTCCAAACATTTGGAACAGTTTTAAAAAGCTTACCCAAATTCTACTTTGGTTCATAAAAATATATCACTGGTAACCATTATGCTAACCTACTTATCTTTCCAGGTATCCCTGCAGGTTTTAGGTTTATACTAGGATATAACCACCAGGGTCATTACAAGAAAAGCCATGCAATCCACCTGAGGTTTGCCCCTGTGTTCCTTGGACTCCTATATGGTGGGATAAGTTAATAAACATGTAGTTAAGGGTTACATGGAGGTGTGTTAGTTGGGGCTTAAATTCACATACAGTCAACCTTTGTCCATCAAAGACATGGTGAGGGGCAGACTGGGGGTGAATTTGCAATTTCCCAACCAAAGATCATGGTTTCTTTTGAACAGTGTCAGAGATGAACTCTTCTTCATGTTGACGAGGATCTTATTACATAGCACAGGGATTTCTGATTTGCATATCAGTCTCTCCATCATGTTCTATTTATGTCACAGGCAAAGTTCAGGTCCTTGGAGCTAATGTTTCGAGTGCTATTTGTTTTGGGGATGTGGAAGTTTTTCATCAGAGCTGGATCTGAGGATGCCTTAAATGTAAGGCATAGATTTACTCTCAGTAACCTGTAGATGACTGACTGCAGAGATAGGACCTTTTAAACAATGTCTATAGGCCAGGGATTCTCCTGGTGAAGAGAAACCTTTGAGGACATTCCAGCTGTTGTAAGTGCCTGGTTAAATACTAGCTAAAGGAGACACTGCACTCACTGATGGGTCTGATGAAGGCTGAACAGTGTGGAATAATAACTTAATTGGACCTGGATGCCATACCTTTGCTTATGAGCTGGGTGATATAGAATGATTTTCTTACTTACTATCTTGGCTATGTGTTGATTATAGGCCAGATTATGGTCTACAAATGTTCCCAGACACCTAACTATCATATCAATGCTTAAGGAAGATTTATCAATAGAGAAATGAGCTTTGATGGATGATTTCTCAAAGGTCACTATAATAGTTTCTTCACATTTAGTTTTAATCCATGACTTTGGCACCAGTTATTTGTCTGCCAGTTATTTGTTATTTTCATGTGATTTGTACTGTTAGATGTTAAGAAATTCAATGTTATGGGTTTTAGATGTTTTGTGTTTTAGATGTTCTGGTCTCAATTAGATGTTATGGCTTTTAAATGTTTTGAAGGGGATACCTATATGCATATACATATATATATATATATATATATATATATATATATATATATATATATATATATATTTATAGGTCCACTTCTGAATCTTGAAATACTGACATTTTGAATTTCAGTATCTCTAGAACAGAATGTCGAAACAGCAGTTATTTTTAAATTGCATTATGACAAATCATAGTTTATTGAATACTCAGTAGTTGTGGTGCAATGTGGAGGTTATACTGTGCTGTGTCTTTAAGGTGCAGTGTAGTCTGGAATTTAGTCATGGCAGCCAATGTGTGGCTATGTATGGAAATTCAGGTAGGTTTTCACTTTTTAAGGGTTTTGGGTTTAAATTTGCTATTTTTGTAATTCTTTGGGAAAGTTTAGGAGTAGTTTGGGTTAGGCAAGTGAGTGTGTGTGTGTGTGTGTGTGTGTGTGTGTGTGTGTGTGTGTGTGTGTGTGTGTGTTAGTGTTGAAAGTGGTGTGTAAAAGTAGTTTTGTTTGTGTTAGTGCAACCTCGGAGTTGGTATATATAAGTAGTGGGACTTGCCCCCCTGCAAAAACATGGTAGTAGTATTTTTTCCCATTTTTTCTAAATGGGGTTGTGGTATCATGTTAACTATCACCAACTATCCAGTGTCCCACTCCTGCCTTCTTCAACCCATCCACCTCTTTGCTAGACATCCTCACTTCCTCTTACCTACTTCCTGTCTGTTCCAAATCTTCCTCACCAGATTGTTTTCTTCTTTTCTGCATGTGTCCAATCCACCGTAATCTGTTCTCTTTGATGTTTTCTGCAATTGAAGCAACTTTGGATTCTGCTCTTATGTCCTCATTTCTTCATCTGTACAACAGCATGCATCCTACCACCCTTCTCAGGCACTTCATTTCCATCACCTCTAGCTTTTTCAACTGTTCTGCCTTTACTGCTCAGGTTTCTGTACCATAAAGTAGTACTGGTCGCACCACTGACTTGTACACCTTACATTAAGCTTCTTTGGCATTCTTGTGTCATAGACTACACCTGGCACTCTATGCCAGTTGGCTGCAGTCCCTCTGATTCTAGCTTTAACCTCTTCATTCAGACTTCCCTTCTCCTCAACCACTCCTCCCAGATACTTGAAGCTGTTTACCTGTTCTACTATCTACCCTTCAATCACTATTATCAGCTTCTTCGGATTTCCCCAGTTTTCTGCCATTACCACCATCTTATCTGTGCTTAGTTTCATCCCATGTGCCTTAAGTTTTGCATTCCATTGTCCTATCCTTTGATGAAGTTCTAGCTCAGAGTCTATTTGTGATGCCACATCATCTGCATACAGCAACTTCGTTGAGCTGTCCCTCTGACCTATTTGCTAATGTAGTCCATCACCAGTATGAACAGCAGTGGGCTCAGATCTGAACTCTGATGTACACCCACTCCCACTGAGAACCCCTTTGTGAGGCTGAACACTGTTCATACTTGAGTCATTGGGTCCTTGTACATAGCCTGCATTAATTCTACCAATGTTTATGGGATGTCAAACCACCACAGTACTGCCCAGATCAGATTTCTTGGGACCTTGTCATATGCTTTTTCTGAGTCTAGGAATGCCCGGTTCAACTCTCTCCTCATTTCTAGCTTCGTCTCAAGTATCTGTCTCACTGCAAATGTTAGGTCAGTTGTGCTGCATCCTGATCTGAATTTGAACTGCTCATCTCCCAACTTAAATTCTACTACTCTGCACATCTGTGTATCAGTCACCCTCTCCAGAACTTTCATGAAATGTGATGTCTGATGCCTCTGTACTGGCCACAGTTGTGGATGTCCCCTTTGTTCTTGTACACTGGCACAAGTATACTTATTCTCCAGTCATCTGGGACACACCTTTCACTCCACACTGCTATTAGTATAGCTCACCCAGCATCTTTATCATATCGGCTGTGACCTCATCTGAGCCTGCTGCTTTCTCTGACTTCATCTTCCTTAGTTTTATTCTTACTTCTTCTATGGTGGGCTCATCTTCTTCTCTCATCGTAGGCTGTTTCTGGGGCAGTACTGCTTCTGTGTGGTTTTCTTCATTCAGAAGCTGCTGGAAATACTCCTTCCATCTGCCTTAGATATCCTATGGACTAGTGAGCAGCTTGTTGCTGGCATTCCTCATGAAGGGTGTCTGACTATCTTCTTTATCTTTCTGCCTTTGCCTTGCTACCCGATATAGTTTTTTGTGCCACTTAATGAGGTACTTTCCAGAAGTTGGAAGAGGGCCTCCAATGCCCTATTCTTTCTTAGCTTCTTTGTTAGCCAACCATTTCCTTCTTCCTTCACTCCTTCTTTCTTTTGATGACTTCCTGGACTTCTGCATTCCAGCAACAGCTTTCCTTATGTACCTTATTTCCATACCTGACTCGGCCACATATCTTTTCTGTAGTCATAATACATACTGTTTCTAGGTGCTTCCACTCTTCTTCAACTCCACCTATTTCCTTCTCTTCTTGGGGTGCTAGTGCCCTGAGTAATTCCTTGAACTGTTGTAATTTCTCTCCAGTCAA
>NC_056729.1:1899712273-1899721796 GCF_019279795.1 Protopterus annectens
TATATATATATATATACATACATACATACATATATATGGATTTACTTATTTTAATTGGCACTTACTGTTTTATGGATTTACTTATTTTAATTGGCACTTACTGTTTTCTGGCTTGCTAATTATTACTCTGCCTTGTAGGCCATTGTGCTAAATTGTGTGCAGCAGTGCTATAGTAGTTGCTGGACATTAGTAAATAAGCGTCTTTTTGAATTTTACCTACTAAGTGACTTGTCAAATTGTCCTTGCTTGTTTTACTAGCAAGTGTGGTCCCCTGGGCACTCAGTGTTGCAAAGTTGCACTAGGTTGCATGAGTTTGCACATGTCACCCTTCCCCTTTGCATCACTGTTAGCCACAGCATGCTGCTAGTGGTTCTGTTGTCACTCCTGTTGAAGTGACATCTGTCTGTTCTCTTGTATTTATCACTTTTAATATGTCCAGTTGCTTTTCAACATTTTACAGGAATATCATTATTATTACACTTGCTGCTTCCTAGGTTGTGAGCTCCACTTCTTGTTCTACTTTTTTCATTTGATTTCCAGCTGTATGGATATATTAACACACTTCTATCTTATAGGTCCTAGACCATCCTGGTTGAATTTGAATGCCAATAGCGTTGTGCTCCCTTTGTTACCAGCCTCATAGTTCTTGTTATTGTAAGGCAGTGTAGGAACTGTCAAATCCTCACTGACAAGGCATTGCTTCTTGTTGTACATAATACAATCTAGGAGAGGTATAGGTATCTACACAACATGCAGGCATCCTTCAAACCAAGTATGCAGGTCTATGAGGACTGCATACTATCACTTGTACCCCTGCACAAACATAATAAACAAACATTTCTTTAGGTTGTCAAAAATTCACTACCAAAGCCACCTAGTACTCACAGGATATTGTCCCAACAGAAAGAGTTTTGCCAGTAAAATGTGACTACACTTATAGCCACAAGGTAGAGTAAACTTGTGGAAGTATGCACAGTATCATCATTATTTCATTTCCTTAGTGCAAGTAAGAAAATATAGAAAATCATCTCTCCAGGTATAGAAGAACAGGGAACATCACAGCTAACTGAAATGTAGAATGAATGGAAGCTCATGTTTGCACAACCATGGAAGAAATCATGGCCATTTTGTGTACCATTTACACAGTTCACTGATCCTGGAGATAGCCTGCCTGTAGCTGTAAGTACAGACCATGCACAAAAAGCAATTCAGTCTGTACACAGATGTCAGAATCTAGTTGAACTGCAAACACTGGAACCGGAGATGGAAGTGAGATGCCTAGAGGTCCATAGGATCATAGGAGGTTACAAGGCTATTGGCCCTGAGGCCATTATAAACCTAGCCAAGAATTTAGCCCATGTATAGACAAGTCAGCAACTGATCCTGTGTCCAGGAGGGACATCAGTGGAATCCCAGGGGTCTATTTTCTGTTTTGCATCCAGTTATCCAGGTTGTACTTAAAAAGGTGTAAAGAGGTACTCTGCTTGAGATGGAGAGGGAGTCTGTTCCACAGATGGGGGAGTCTCTGGGACACAAATCTGTCCTGCCAACAAATCCTGTTGATGTCACAGACCAGGCTGAGGCCACGTGTGTGGGTTACTCGAGTGGAGCTTGACTTGCGCATATGCAGCAGTCCCATCAAGGAGGGGTCCAGGTTCACCTTGTATGCCAGACAGAGGTCAACACTGAGGAATCTGCATGAAACTGAGTAGAGGAATAGGGCTTTTTGCCTATATGTGTATGGAAGATGTTTGAGGCCCTGGATTCTCCTGGTGAGGAACCTCTGTGGTCTCTCCAGTTGCTGCATGTGGTTTGCGAGGAGCATGCCAAAAGGGGCATTATGCTCAATAATAGACCTTATAAGGGAAGAATGCAGGAATGTTATGACCTCCTTGTCCCTGGATGAGAAACCCTTACTTATGAGGTGGGCTATGTAGAAATTACAACAGAAGCAACATGGTGGCCAAAAGTCAGGTTGCTATTAACCTGGGTCCCCAAATCCCTCATGACTGATTGCGTGCTTAGGACATTGTTATTAATGTGGTAATTTGTGGGTATGTCACTCTCCCCAAAGGGGATGATGATGCATTTTTTGGTATTCAGCTTTAGTCCACGTTTCTGGCACCAGTCATTTGTCTGAGTGAGACCCTCTTAGAGGATGTCCACATTATTATTTATTTATGTATTTCTAATTTGATAACCGGGAAGGTCCACTGGGCTCAATGAGCCCATTTTCAGTGGAGGCCCAGGGAGAAAAGCTCCATATTACATAAAACTAAACAAAGAGTAATATTATATAATGAGACTTAGCAATGAACAATTGCAAAATAGAAGAACATCCATTACATACTTACATACTAGATTAGAGAACAATTTGTATAGGCTGTAGATCAGGTATACATGGTTATAAAAACTAACAATTGTAAATCATCTGTAAATAGTTATAAAAACTAACATTTGAAGGATTGCAGTAAATACAAATTTTCAGCAGAATAGGGGAGAAATAAAGGTGGAAAGTACACTGTTTGCTATGTATACATTCATGATATTGATGTATTCAGAGACAGGCAGTTGTACAATAGAAAAAGTAGAGTGCATACATGGAAGCATTGATGTTCTTTGTTAAATAGAATCAACATTTATATGTAGGCAGTAATGAGAATCTTTCCCAGATGGGGAGAGAGAAGATAGAATACTATGTACAATATTTACAATATATACATTCAGGGTATTGATACTATATTATATTATATTCAGAGAGAGGAAGCTGTTAGGAAAACAGCATGGAGTAGAGGTACATGTAGAAGTACATGTAGAAGAGTCTTTAGCAGGTTAGGTAGGTAGAGTGTAATTACATTTCCAATTATTGGAGAGGTAGGAATGGAACTGGGTTTTAAAGTGTTCAAAGTTTTCAGAAATTCTTAGAGCGGGTGAGATAGAGCTCCATTTTTTGGCTAAGGAAAAGGATATGAGAAGCTGACCAGCGGGACATTTTTGTTTGTGTACAGAAAGTAGATTTTGGTGGGCAGATCTTAGGGTTCTTTGAGGGATGTAAGATGGTAAGATGTTTGTTAGTGCTGGGCATGTAGTTGGTTTAAAAATTAATTTGTGGTCTGTAGTAAGTTGGAGACAGTCAAGGTGGTTGGGAAGTTCTAGACAACTTAGCAGGTAGAGAGATATACAGTGGTGGGAGTACTTAGATTTGGTTGCAAATTTTGAGATTTCTTTTAACAGATTTCTAGTTTGGAAGAGATGGTGGAAGATAGGTTGGTTAGTAGGGGAGCACTGTACAATAGTGATGGTAGTAAGCAGGTAGTGGCAAGTGTTTGTCTTGTAGAAGGAGTGAGAAAGTGGGAGTTTCTATAAAGCAAGTTTCTGATGTGTTTTCTTAATATTTAGCTGAATATGTATATCAAATTTTAGGTGTTCATCAATAGTCACTGCAAGAAGTTTAGCAAAAGGAACAACTTCTATAGTGGAGTTGGCATGGCTGATAATATGGAAAGAGCATTTGTCAAGGGGAAGGTTTTTTGATGGCGAGGAAAAGTAGAATTTTGGATTTGTTGGCATTTAGAGAGAGGTGGTTTTGAAGCATCCAGTTCTCAGTAATTGAGAAGGCAATTTGAATTTTTGTTTGGAGCTCTGGGAGGTTAAAAGCAGAGCAGACTAAATTTGAGTCATCTGCGTATTGCACTATCGTAGTGTTAGGAATGGCAGCATGGAAATCATTAATAAATACATTAAAGAGCATTGGACTGAGTATGGATCCTTGGGGTACCCTGGTTGGGGTAGGTAGGAAGGCTGAGGTGCCAGTTTGTCATTTCACAGCCTGAGATCTGTCAGAGAGGTAGCTGTTGAACCAGGTTAGGGTATTTTGAGAGAGATTAAGGTTAGAAAGGTGATTCAGAAGGTGGGTATAGGAGATAGTGTCAAATGCCTTGGAGAGATATAAAAGGATGTGGATACAATTTCTCCAGAATCACAGGCATGGTTTACTATGTCTAGGAAAGAGAGAAGAGCAGTTATTATACTATGGCCAGGATGGAAACCATGTTGTGTAGGGGTGAGAAGTTGATTATTGGTAAGGAAAGGCATGAGCTGGAGGTGGATGCATTTTTCAAGAATTTTTGAAATTGGGGAGAGAATGGCTGTTGGTCGGAAGTTTGAGATGTTATTTTTGCCTCCGTTGTGGAGGGGTAGGACAATGGCTGCATGCCACAGTTTGGAGACATAAGATTCCTGTATGGCTCTATTAATGAGAATGCTAATGGGGATGGCAATACCATCTGCTGCAAGGTTTAGAAAGAGTGAGGGGATATTGTCAGGGGCGTTGGAGCATGGCTTAAGTTTAGAGAGAAGTTTTTTTATGTAAGAGGTGGAGATGGGTTTGAGATGAAATATGGGAGGAGTGTTAGGGATGGAAGGCTGGGTAAAGTTAAGGGGAGTGGGTTTGAGGTGAGGGGAGGAGATGTGATTAGGGAAGGTCTTGGTGAGTTCTGCTATAGAGTTGGTAAAGAAGAAGTTAAATAGGATGGCTATTTCTGGGTCAGTTTTACTGGTGTCAGGACAAGGATTGTTTTTGGAACCTGGGTTCAGAAGAGAGTTGATGGAGTTCCAGAATTGTATGGGGTTTTTGGAATGATTAGACTGGAGTTTAGTATAGTAAGATTTTTTATCTTTTATATAATAATCACTGGGGAAATTGATGACAGCATCCAGCTTGCGGTCATCTGCAAACCTGGTCAACCATAGCCCACTGGTTTTGGCCTACACCTCAGAAAAGTATATCCCAAATAACAGAGGCCCCAAGACCGAACCTTGGGGTGCGCCACTTGTTATGGGTCTACTGCTTGAGATGGCTTCACCTGTTTTGACTAGGTGGGTTCTATCAGTGAGCCAATTTGCAACCCATCTGGTAACCTATGGATTGATGCCTAGTTGAGAGAGTTTATCTATTATCCCCAAGTGGGGACTAGTGTCAAAGGCATAGGCCAGGTCAAGGTAGGCGGTGTGCACCATCTTCCCTTCATCCATGGCTTTGGTGACTGTCTCAAAGAAGTCAACCAAATTTAACAGATATGTTCTCCCCTTCACAAAGCCAGACTGCATGGGATCGAGTTTTTGGAGGCTGCAATGTCTTTGTTAATGAGGTCCATGATAATCCGCTCCATGGCCTTGCAGATCAGGCTAGTTGGGCTGATGGATCTATAATTTCCCAGATCGGTGGATGGTCCACCTTTGTGCAAAGGGATGACAGTGGCTGTCCTCCAATCAGCTGGGACAAAGAGCCAGTACTCAGGCTTTGGTTGAATAGGGTGCCTAATGTTGATGCAAGTTCCTGCCTGAGTTCATGTAGGATGCAGCTTAGGATGTAAACAGGTCTCATGGAGGTTGTATTTTTTGCCATTGAGAGAGCAGTGATAACCTGTTCCCTAGATATAAGGGGAAGGGGTCAGGTACTGGGGAAGTCCTGATTTACTGATGGCAGGGCAGAGGGGTGAAGTTTTCACTGAACCTTTCAGCCAGACAGTTCAAAGAGAATTAAAACAGAAAGAAATGGAGAAAGTGCAGAGGGAGGCTGAAGCCATGGAGAAAAGATATACCAGCATGTAGTAGCCCAGGCATAAGAAAGACAGATACAGTGCCAGCACATGAAAACATTGATTATCCCTCAACAACTGCATGCAAAAACAGGGATGATAAAACAGATCTAAATAGAAAGGTCCCCACAGAATTGTTTTCTCCATGTCCTCCTGAAGGGAGGTTTGGCCTAATGGTTAAGGAGTTTACATCACAAAATGCAAGGTTTGATTCTCAACTTTAAAAAATAAATTGGCTAGACTTAAAATGTCTCACAAGACTAGCTAGCCTAGTACTTTCTTATGAGCCAATATAAAGTGTAGGATGATTTTAATAATTTTATTTGGGCATTTGAACATGTGTGCAGTCAGCAACAAACTGACAAGTGTAAATCTTAAGGTTTTTAACCATCTGCTCATGAGTAAGGCAATTTATACTTTACTGAAAATGAATGATGTTGATTAATTTGATTACTTGAAAGTAACAATTTCATTTATTTTTTTTGGCCGATCTCGGATGTTTCAGCATAAGGCAGCGGCGTGCAAATGGGATCCTACTGAAAATAAAAAAAAGTGGAAACATCAATTTTGAGAGAAATCTGCATTTTGCCATTATAGTCAATAGCATGTAGAATGAAAACAATAGCAGGGAATAGTGGTTGTAAGGGGAAAGGCTCAGTGCAAGTGTAATAACTCTGGAGTAAGGCAGTGGTTTATGTAAATGAAGGGATTTATACTGAATCACAAATTTCTTCTAAGTGTCAGACTGCACCTAACCTTATAGATGCTATAGCACCACCATGTAGACAGGAGGAGGAGCTAATATGAAAAGGGGGTGTGTCTGCTTGCTGTAAGTACATTTGAGCTCAGTGGCCCGGGTTTGCCCTTAGCAAAGCACAGCAAAGGAAGGGTGTGTGTCTGAGGCTGTATTTTCTTAGTCCATGAATTGCAGAGTGTGTTTGTGTCCAGGGAGGGACAGTTCTGCTTAAAAGTGTTTACTTTAGCTAAATGGTTGTGCGTGGTGTACACCAGGCCTAAAACAAAACAAAAAACAGAGGAAATAGCAGAAATATTTATATTTGAGCACCGAGTATGTGCGGCATGCATCGGGGCTTAAACGGGAAGGAAATGGGAAGGGAAAACAGCAGAAGGAAGGCAATTGAGGAGAAATACCATAGCTGGCAGTTGGAATGTATCAGAATAAGCCAATTACACAGGCAGCAGATGAACACACTACTATAAACTGTGCAAACACCTTTCAGTCTGTTTTTTCTCACAAACTCTACACCACTGGTGTACACATTTGGGGGAATTTTAAACTGACAAAACTAACAAAACATATTAGGGGCAGCTGTTGCTTTGATCTATCAGTATGTGCTAGAGACTGAGGGTGGCAAGAAGGATAATGCAGACAACCAACTCAGATCGAGGAGGAGAAGAGTGTTTAGACTGAGGGTAACCTACCAGGGACTACATGATCTGGAGATAGTAGAGTGCAACAGTGTGAATAGGGACATACTTCAGCAACTTGCTGAGCTGTGCCGGCCTCACCTCAGACCCAGAACCAACAGAGGGGAACCCATCCCAGTGGATACCATGGTATGTGTAGCCTTAAGAATACTAGCTACAGGTACTTACCAAAGACCAACTTGGGATACCGTGGGGGTCTCACAGACATCTGCATTCAGGATACTCCACCCGTTCTTGGATGCCATGTGACTGCATGCAGCTGAGCACATGTACTTCTCCAGCACCTGTGAGAAGAGGGCCAGCAATATGTGTATTTTCCACCATGTAGCAGAATACCTGGAGGTACTGGGTGCCATAGACTGCATGCACATCCACATCAAAGCACCACCTGGTGACCAGGGTAGGGTCTACCTAAACCACAAGAGGTTCCACTTCATCAACTGCCAGGTGATGTGTGATGCCCAGGGCATTATCATGAATGTGTGTGCCGACAGCCCTGGAAGCTATCACAACTTCCACATCTGGCATTTGTCACAGCTGTACTAGGCGTTTGCCAGTGGGGATATCCCATATGGCCATCTGGTGGGGGATGCTGGCTACGCACTGGAGCCGTGGATGATGACACCCATCAGAAATGCACACCCACACAAGAATGCCATAATGAGGCACATGCACAAACCAGGACCATTATAGAGCATGCGTTTAGGATGCTCAAGTCACGGTTCCACTGCCTTGACACATCCGGTGAAGCCTTGCAGTACTCTCCAGTCACATGTGCACACATGTTCATAGTATGTGCCATGCTACACAATATGAGGCTGCAGAAACAGCTGCAGCGGGAACAAAACGGGGAAGGGCCAAGCAACCCCCAAGGTCTCCACAGGCACAGAGGGACTTGGAGGAGGAACATCCTGAGCCTGCCCCTGTAGGCAGATGGAGGTGTGCCCAGTATGCCCTGTCCTTGACAAAGAGGCAACACATAGCACATACACTGACACTGCAGGACCCAAAGGACTGATGCCTCTCTCTGACTTGCACACACAGTAAAATAGATGTCAAACAACACACCACCTATACCCTACCATGTATAGACAGTGGACTGTGTGCATCTGACATAGTCAGCCCTCAAATACCATCCTCACAGCAGCCTCAGGCACAGAGTAAGTTAGTCTCCTTAACAAAAATGAATGAATGGAGTGGAATGTTCTGATGGCATATCTATGGTTTTGATTCAAGCATACAAGGGAATGGGGTGGCTTACTGGGATAGCAGCAGACAACTGACAGTTCTGTGGGACAGCAGGAAATGTATTCCCAGTACTGGCCTACCCACACCATGCAACACCACCCTAGTTGACAAATACCACTGCAGTATATGTGGTGAGCCAAATATCTGGGGAGTCATAGGTTACATGCATGGATGTGAAAGTGGGGGTCCCTTACCCATCCCCAGCCTCACCCAGCAGATCAGCTGTAGAAAACCATATGAAAATGCCTGGCAAAGGCCCCTACATGGTAACACCCATGAAATCCCCACCTACAGACTTTTACACAGTGATATCACAGCAGTGGCAGTATGGCTTTGAAAGGTAAGAAGTCTGAAACTACAAATGTCTATGCCAGAACAATCTGACCTGTGGTTGATACTGTTATGTCTGTAGTCTGAAAGATAGGGCACACCACTATGCTAAATGGGATCAAAATGTTAAGCAAATACCAGCACAGTCACTGCAAATGTGTATTGTGTGCAGATGTGTCACCCCCCATAGTCCCATATAAATGCTGTAACATGTCCCTAGCCTTAAGCAGCATCCAGCCATCAACTAGAGTGATGGCTCAACACAAACAGAAAGCAATTGTCAGTAACACCTACAGTCAACTTACTGGTACCATCCCAGGGTTGTCTACACCTGGCAGCTTGGGAACATATTAGCATCAGAATGCACTGCCTTGCTACAGATAGCCTGCATCTGTCACACCTGGCCACAGGCCTGTGGCAAATGCTCATGTCTCACCCACAGTGACCTGTTAGGGAGTGTCATGGGGTCCATAACATCAGCATAACACAATCTACAAAATGCAAAGAAAGGCCATGCTGCTAACTGCTAGGAGAAAACCTGCTACTGTCAGAGAGCCATTTCTATGTGGTTGGTCTAAGTTAAAATACATAGATCAATGTGTATTCTATAGATATTGTTCAGTTTCAAGTTCACATGATTTAACAAACAACAACAGTGTAGGATTTAAAGTAGGTGAAAAAGTGCTAGGTTGCTTCAATACATGAGGTGTTTGAACACTGTTTATGTCATTAAACATCTGCTTCAACATTACATTCAGTGCAAAGTATAGCAGCTCAAGTATTAGAGTACAAAATTCTGTCCCTGTACTCGATACAAAATGTAAACCCTTGCTTAACACTGATAGTTGTAATTCAGAAAGAGAAATACCTGAGATATTAAGTGATGCACAAATTGT
>NC_056729.1:1899722296-1899745352 GCF_019279795.1 Protopterus annectens
CCAGTGAATATTATATCCTGGAGGTAGTATCTCATTATCAGTAGTACTAGGTTAGTACGGTCTAACCGGTGAATATTATATCCTGGGGGTAGTATCTCATTATCAGTAGTACTACGTTTTAACCAGGTTTCTGTAAGACACATAATGTCTGGGGTGTGGGTTGCTAGGAGGGCGTGTAGGTTGGGAATCTTATTGTTAATACTTCTAATATTTAAGTGAATTGCTAGGAGGGAACTAGTGGGAGTCGAAAGGGGTAGCTTGACTGTGGGGGTTGTGGTAGGGGATATACTCTAAGTTTTAGGAGTTTGTTTATAAGTTTTATATAGTCTTTGACTTTAGGATTATGTTTTGTGGCTTTACAGGGGTGATATTTTGTTAAGGGTGGTAGATTCCGTGTGCTGGGGATGGTAAAGTGTTTGGTGTTATGTGTGAAGTTGTGTGTGACTATTTGACAATTTGGGAAGTGTATACCATGGTCATGTTTTTGTTTGTAGGCTGTAAGATGGTAAAAAAAGAAATAGTGTAGGCAGTAGGGTAATTAGTATTTTTTTACTCGTTTGCATTTTGTTATGGTGGGGGCGGGCCAATTTTGATGGTTGAGTGTGCTAACAGAGTGTGGAAGAATGCAAGAGAAGGAAATGGGTTAAAGGGGCAGGGCTGTACAGTGATGTATGAGGTGCTGATTGGTACTTAGCATGAGGGCAGTGGCTAAATTTAGTTTAAATGTAGCACTACTGGGGGCGTGTGGTAATTGGGGGCAGGGAGGGGAGCGGAGCAAGCCCGAGTCAGGGGGGGTCGAGCAGAGCAGGGCTAACGCTGACTGCAAGTATTTCCTTAGGCTTTTGGTATATACAGTTGTATGTTTGGTTGTATTTTTAGTTTGTTTTTCGCACCAATTTATAGAATATGTTTAAGCTGTATTTTATAAACTGGCAGTTTAATGTTATAGCTGCAGGGTATAATTTTCAGGGCTATGTGAGGGAGGGCAGAGTGAAATTACTGTGTTCAGGGTATTATTTTAGGTGTAAGACAGAAGATACTGGGAGGCAAACTAGCTAATTTTAACAATATGGAGGGAGCCAAATTACTGTAGGGGTGAACAGCCTAAAAGGTGCCTTTAGGCCCAGGTCAGCAGTATACAGTACTTGTTTTAAATTCTAATCTATGTTCTGTTTTTAAACACAGACAGCAACTTTAACAGTACAATTTGGTGGAACTTTTTAGCATTAGGATCCTTATTTAAGGACTGGGAAGTTTGGAGCTGTTGACCCAGTACGGCTGAATGAAACAGTTTTGAGCAGAAAGACTTTAGAAAAAGTAGTAACCTTACTTAGGTTTGTTATAGAGGGTAGACCAGCGTGGCTGTCCATTTTATTTTTCTTTTTTTAAAAAATTCCCAACTGGATGCAGACCTTCTAACTGTGCGAGCCTTTCAGGGTGGGAGCCGTGAGAAGAGATAATACCAAGTTTACAGCAGGACAGCCGTCTGGGTCAGGAGCAATGGGGAGTTTTGGGAGTATTATAATAATAACAATAATAATGACATATTTTAATAAGACATGCAATTATGAAGGGTATATGATAACACAGAAAGACAGTGAAAACCATAAAACATTTCTCAATTCACTGAACAGTAACAACAATAAAAAACATTGCATATACGAATGCATATTGGTCCCATAAAATGAAGCAAGTGTGTATACAGACACATTTGAAATTTAGCATAGCCCATATAGCTTTTTCATCAATGTAGGGTTATGCATTTTGGAAGATTTTTTTTTTGTTGTTGTTACAGGCAGGATGGAGTGAGTGGAGAAGAGTGTCAGGAGTGATTTGTGACAGACGAGTACCTGTAAGAGTGAAAGGGAAGGTCTACAAAAGGGCAGTGAGACCAGCTATGTTATATAGGTTGGAGACAGTGGCATTGTCAAAAAGGCAGGAGTTTGAGCTGGATGTGGCAGAGTTAAAGATGTTAAGATTTGCATTGGGTGTGACGAGGGTGGATATGATTAGGAATAAGTATATTAGAGGGTCAGCCCAGGTTGGAAGGTTTGGAGACAAAGCGAGAGAGGCAATATTACATTGGTTTGGACATGTGCTAAGGAGGGATGCTTGGTATATTGGGAAAAAGATGCTAAGGATGAAGTTACCAAGTAACAGGAAAAGAGGAAGGCCTAAGATAAGGTTTATGGATGTGGTGAGAGAGGACATGCAGGTGGTTGGTGTGACAGAGCAAGATGCAGAGGACAGGAAGAAATGGAAACAGGTGATCCACTGTGGCAACCCCTAATGGGAACAGCCAAAAGAAAATGATGATGATGATGATGATGTTGTTTTTGTCACAGATAAAAATTGCCTGGCCATGCAATGCAACAGAATAGACCCATATTGCCATGTCACAGCACAAGATGTGGACAATAGTCTCCACTGTGCGATGCCACAGAACAAAGGCCTCTATACTGGGATCAAACTTGCATTAATTACACATGACTGATCTGTAAACTTTGAATTAAAGTGCACACATGAAAGGCATGGCACATTGTGAAAAATCACATATGTATCATGTAATGCAGGACACACATTCAACTCATGTAGCAGTCTGTTTGTGTGAGCACCCAACAGCAACATTTGAAGTGCTGAAGTCTTACTCATGCTAGGAAAAAAACACACATTAGCAGAAGTTTCAGCCACTAAAGACATTATATTGCAGTCTAAGCATTCATGTCTTGCAATGAAGTGATCATTAAGGAACTTGTAGTTTAGATATGTAAATGTTGCATGGGTCATTTTTTAAGTTAAAGTAATCTGGTTTTGGACAGCAGTGTTACAAGGTGTATCTCCAAACATAGAAGTAAAGAAATGTATAATGCATCAGAGAATGGTAGCGTAGGACATAGATTCCAGGATAGGCAACACTTATTTTTGAACCACTGGTCATTCATATAGTAAGAGAAGTACCATACAATGCATGACGCATAGTTTATCTCTATAGTACAACAGGATTTTCCATGTAACAGTATTGCTGCAATGTACAACACACCACAATTCCAGTGTACAACACATCACAATGTCAGTGACAACACACCACAGTGCCAGTGTACAACACACACTCCCAGTGACAACACACCACAATGTCAGTGTACAAAACACCATGCCAGTGAGAACACACCACAGTGCCAGTGTACAATATATCAGAGTGCCAGTGACAACACACCACAATGCCAGTGACATTACACCACAATGCCAGTGTACAACACACCACAATGCCAGTTTTTTTAAAAAAGACAGACACATGTAACTGCAATAAACCATAGCAAGATATGAGCATGAATTACCCTGAAAAGGCCGAAAACCTATGTGTGCAATGCTAAGCCAGTGGGCAGATTTGAACAGAGAGGGTATGTGTGTCACAATAATGCAATGTCCAAACCAAGAGAAACACTACCTCCACATAAACAGATTGCTAGGTCCCAAATATAACTATGCATGCGGGCACTGATAACATGTCACAGTATAACACACATTACAATAACACATACCATAAAAGTTCAGGCCAATGGCATACCACACACATATTGAGGAAAAGAGTAAACTCTAAAGGATGACAGCAAGGTAAGCAGAATAAATCATGCTACAGCTTGCTAGATAATTCATGGAAACCTCTTTGTATAACTAGTATCCCCTCACTCTAATTACCTTGGTGACTTTCTCATGAATTAGGGTGCCAGAATCTCCTTTAACTCATTCACTCCAATGGAGCCCAGGAAGTTTGTACTCTGATTTACAATGATTGTATCCTGATCATTATGATAAAATCAAGTTGCACCCCATCCTGACCCAATAAGCACAACAAGGGAGACACTGTGACCAATTTATTATGATTATAACTAGTCAACACATAACATTAACTTTGAATTGCATATTTCAACACTGCATAACATATTTATTTATTGCCAGATTCCTTCAAATTTTATTTATTTTATTTTACATGTGATTACTGTGGTTATACACTAATCACAATTGACTATTAGCAGGTACTGCCTGGCTAAAATAATCCAGAAAGAAGGACAAAAAAGAGAACAGATAGGGAATAAGCTGTAAATATCAAAAACAGAACAGAAAGTAACAATATGGAACAGAAATTCTTAAGTTGCCAGATGTTACCCCTTTCATGCTAGCCTCTCAGTTGCTACTTGAGTGGCATACACCATGCCCAGTTGGATCTTTACTATTACCAACTCAACCCAGGGCCTTGTAACTTTCTGCCTCTGTCAGATGCCCCATATAAAGCAGATTAGTCCCAAGCCATAAGGTCACATTCATTAACTTTGCAATCTAGTGATCCTCATCTATGCAGCACAATTAAATATAAGTTTAAAGATTAATGAACCAATAAGGTTAAGTATTGTCTCAATGATCAATGCCATTGGATACAAAGATTATGTTACTCATCCCTAAAGAATTTTGAAGGTTAAACAAATCCAGACCCAAGATATTTAAATGTATCCTATTATTATCATAAACATCTTTGTCCACTTTCACTAAGTCAGTATGTCCAGCATGTGAAAACTGGTGGTCTTGGCTGCTGTGGTGATACAATGGTTACTGTATACCCTTGTTAGTTCAACCACTACTGGTTTTATAGGAACCACAAAAAGCTTAGGCATAAAGGAGGGCCAAATTATTTACATATCTGGGTGCTTCGATTTCAAGGCAGACAGATCCAATAGCATTCTGCCTAGCAATGTCTTTTTTGGAATGCTCAGTAGATCGTTGGCCCCTAGATGGATGACTATGGAGTATGGCCTGGCCAGTACTAACAATACCTGTTCTGAAATGTCCACAACCCAAGCCAAGAAAGACCATAAAAATCCAAGAAGTGAACAGAACATGATGCTGAAGTGTTTGAACTGTTCTCATGAACAGATGCCTTCCAAGCCGTAATCCTAATTTATAAATGATCTATAACCATTCTGCCTGTAAACTAAAAGGGGACATATTATTTTCTGATGCAACTTAGAAAAGCATTAGATGCACATATGTCCAGCCTTTTTAAAACTTGCAAATGATGGTCTTCATACACTAAATCTTATGTTCAGCCAACTCTGAAAGAACGTCATGAAAACCTGAGAGAGGAATTCCTTGGCTTATCAATGCCTTGTGAAGCATTAAATTCAAGGCTCTGGGTGCTTCTAACTGTCTTAATGGAAACTTATAAATGACTTATGAAGGTGACACATGTAAAGATATTCTATACAGAACCCCACCCAGTATACAGGACAGCACCAACAGATACCTAGCTTGAATGGACAAACTCGCTGGCCCTGGCTAATTTAACCAGTTTTTAATTTGTTCAATCAAATGATAATGGAATTATTGGACAACATTACATTCCTCAAGGGAAAACATTAAAGTGTTTCACTAACTATGAAGTGCCTGCATATAACCTGGAAAATAGGGTTGAGCACCCCAAAAAGGTGTGGAAATCAACAGAAGAAGATAGCACTCCTAAGAATATGATGTCTAATAAGGACTTGTCAATGAGACTTCTGGGGTCTGAAACTGTGCCCTTGATGTTGCCCCAATTTTTCAGAACTCTGTAAACTAACCACTCTTTTGTAATGCCAAACAGCATGAGAGACCTTATCAACCAGCCAAATGCCACCAGGTGAATATGGAATGTGCTGACTACATTATTTATTAAACATCTCTGAAGAAAAAAGTTGAAACAGACCAGTGTCTATCTTAAACAGTTGTACTAAGGTAGAATATCTTAAATAAAGTGAGGTATGCAGAGTAAAGGTTTTGAGGTACTCAAAGCCCAAGAGCTGCATAATAGTCTGAATACTAATCCTCTACAATTAAACAACTCTCTGGTGGGACTTGCATGGCAAACTGTTGTGCTTCAGTAGCCTGATCCTGAAATTTGGATGTCTAAAACTGTGACAGGCTGTCAGCAATGCCACTCAATTTCCCTGGGATGGACTTAGCACATTTAGCAAAAGCAGCACCCTCAAAGCAGACTGAATGAATCTGGAACAGGAAGGCATTTTTGACAAAGCTTGAAGTACAGCCTGATTGCCCAAGAAAAATATAATCTTACTATTACTAAAGTGCTCTTTCCATTCCAAGGTAGCAACCCAAATAGATGAGAAGGTTGTCCTGTCTCCTATCCTCTGACCAAGAGGAAGTCCATGCTGTAGACAAGCCACTGATGATGTAAATGCCCACCCATACCTGATCCTGCTACTGCCATAATTTGTAAACAACTGAAGAGACTCATATGTCAGCCAAGGGCTTTTCCAGAGGGTCACTCCATTGAATTCTGCCAGAAAAAAATACTTCTGTAAGTAGAGGTCTTCTTTGATTCTGGATGTAATATGTACCCAATGAAGCTTGCCTTTCTCTCCCTTCAGCACAGTCAAAACTGTCCTGATAAATATCCAGCCAGGTGAAATTACTTGGCAGGCAAAGTTAAGGATCCCATACAGTTGTGCAACTTCACTAGCCCTGACTTTGTTCACTTTCAAAAGTTCTCTGATTGAATCTTTCAAGCATTGTAACTTGTCCTGAGGTAACCTGAAAACTGTTGCTAGAGCATCGATGTCTAAACCCAAATAGGTGATAATCTGGCAGGGCCCCTCTACCTTGGCAGGAGACAGAGGACTACCCATGTCATGGCATAAACTGCTTACAATTTATAGGATTATGGGAAGTTACTAAGCTAATAGTCTTAGAGCCTTTTTTAGCCTAGCCATTCATAAGCCATTTGCTGGGAGTTCATACTTTATATTTATTTCAAGGGTGACTGTTTTTTTTATCTGATAGGACCTGTGAGGACAATACACAAGTTGGGGTGCAGCATTCTCTCATAATTGTGAGTACCAGATCCAGAAAATTTGTACCCCTAGTAGGTCCACAAACTAGCTGTTTGTGTGTTCAACAAAGTATTAGTTTAAGGGTGTGCACACATTCAACCAGCTTATTGTATGTTTCTTATTTTTTATATTTTCCCCCCTAAAAGATTTGTTTGTTTGTCATTTGAACTGTACAGGTTATAGATCACATTAAAGGTGGGAAAGTTTTGAAATGATTTATTGTGGTCTCATTTTTTTATATCACAAAAACCTGGCATTTTAACAGGGATGTATAAACTTTTTATATCCGCTGTATATTGGTCTACTTCAAATGCTCGAAGTTGCAGAACATCAAACCACACATCGAGGACAAGAGGATCGATGTTCTACAACATCGAACATTGAAGTAGAATAAATTAAAAAAGGTAAAAAGTCTGTTTGTAAGTTTTTGCTGGGGTGCACCCCCCCATGTGGAGGGTTGTGTCCCCCACACCCCCATTACTAAAATTGGAATTGGAAACTTACTGTTCTCTTCACTGCAGTGTGATCTCGGAGTTGGTATATTTAAGTAGCAGGGGGTGTGGGGGTGAAGGGGGGCTTGCCTCCCCTGCAAAAAACTTACAAACAGACTTTTTACCTTTTTAAATTTACTCTTCTTCAATGTTCAGTGTTGTAGAACATCAATTATCTTGTCCTCGATGATGTGTGATTCGATGTTGTGCAACTTTGAGCATTTGAAGTAGACCCATATATATATATATATATATATATATATATATATATATATATATACACACACACACACACACACACACACACACACACACACACACACACACACACACACATATGAAAGGTTCAGATTCTGCAGCAATTCACAATTAATCTCACTATTGTGTGTTATACTACAAGACTAGTGTCCACAGACTAAGTAAAATGCAAACAGTGAAAATGTAGTTGAGATGTAATAAATGAAAATATGTGTCACTTGTCTTGTGCATTCAAATAAGACAAAGAGGCTTGGGTGTTCATTTAAGTAGTTTATTACACACAAACCCATCAGGATGGATGACTGGAACATAGAACTTAAATGAATGAACTGACTGACTGCTACACACAAACACGCTTTCACTCCAGGTGCTCACTCAAAATGGCACTCTTGACCCTTGCTTGCACGTGGTTTGTACTTATATGCACCTGCCCATGGACTGGAATGGCTCTTAAAGGTACAACACACACTCTGCTCTACATCCTCCCTCTTTGATTATTCTGTCCTGTAAATGATGATGATTGAATAAGCATTCAGATTATACAGATTTATACAAACAATAACAATCATGTCCAGGATACCCTGTATTTGGGATTAGGTCTTGAAATAAGACCTCACCTCATAATGTAATATTCTGAACTGGTTTAGCAACAGGGACAGTAACTGGGGAATATACTTCTTTAGGATTTTCAAGGATACTTTCAGGAACAGGAACAGATGATGGAATGTTCTCTGGAACAGGAACATTGGACTAATCACTCTGAGAATTAGAGTCTCTATTACAGGCAAGATGCTGTAATACTGGCTCAGACACCAGTAGTAAATGTTTCTGATTCCTCCTGAATTCCATCCCTTGCGACTCAGTGATGTACAATCTTGGTCCTCACACGAATGTTTCACAGGTCCTATTCATTCAAATCCTTTTGCTGTTTGCATCCTCACTATCTCTCCTTATTTTAATGGATTCAGAGGCTTGCTGTTTTTTTCATAGAAGGACTTTTGGGACAAACACTTCTTTAGGAGTTGAGCTTTTACTGCTCTGTTGTTTTTAGCACTTGGAGTCAACACATTCTTACTGATTGGTAGTGAAGTTCTAGTTTGTCTAGAAATTAATCTCTAGGCAGGTGAACCAAGTAAATTTTTCTTAGGAATCTTTCTGAGATTAAGCAGATTAAGAAAAACATCAGTACTGTCAGGCTTGGATTTCTCTAACAGCTGTTTTGCACTTTAAACTGCACGTTCAGCCAGGCCATTCAATTGTGGATATTCAGGATTACTAGGAAAATTAACAAAGTCCCATGTTTCAACAAATCTTTCTGAGATTAAGCAGATTAAGAAAAACATCAGTATTGTTAGGTTTAGATTTCTCTAACAACGTTCAGCCAGGCCATTCAATAGTGGATATTCAGGATTACTAGCAAAATGAACAAAGTCCCATGTTTCAGCAAATCTTTTGAACTACTGACTTGTAAACTGCACACTATTGTCAGAAATGACTTTGTGCAGACTACCATGGATTGAAAAACATCTCTTCAACTTTGTAATGACAGTGCTGGACATGAGATTAGGAATCAATTTAAATAAGAGTCTACTAACACCAGGTAATGTTGACCATTCAATTCAAAAATATCCATAGTTACTGTTTACCAAGGTAGCTCAGGAATCTGGCTTAAACAAAGTGGTTCTTTTTGTTGATGCAGTTTAGTACTATTACAAACATAATAAGCTGAGATGGAACTCTCAATATCTTTTGACATAGAAGGCCAAAATGCTAGTCCTCTTGCCCTTCTTTTGGTAGAATCACTTCCTGGGTGGCCACATGCAAGATTTTAATATATTGTTGTTGCAAGGATTTTGGAATAATCACTTTTGGACTTTTCATGATGATACTATCTTCCATCAAAATGTCATCTCTGTAAGGAAAATACTCTTGCATGTCTGGTGGCAAACACGATTTCTTTGGCAGTCATCCTCAACTGATAAAGTGGTTGAGCTTCTGGAGAACTGGATCTGAATCTGTGTGAGTTCTAAGCTCATCAAGATGTGTGGAAGAAAATGTTCTCACTTCCATGACTTCAAAATCAGGTTTCTCATTTTCATGCTGTTCAGTGTTGTTTTCTGGGTGATCTGGATAAAGTATCAGCAAGATAAAGAAGGTTGCCTTTTGTGTAAACCAAGTGGAAATTGTACTTTTGCAATTTTAACATCATTCACTGCAGTCTTGCTGGAGCTGTGTGCATTGGCTTTTTCAAAATAGTAACCAGAGCTTGGTGGTCAGTCATCGATTTGAATAGGTTGGCCATAAAAATAATCATGGAACTTTGAACATGCAAATACAATTGCCAAGAGCTCTTTCTCTGTTTGAGTATACTGCATCTTGGTTTGGGTTACAGCTCTGGATGTATAGGCTATTGGTCTGCCCTCTTTAAGAATGACTGCACCAAAGCCAAACTTCGAAGCATCACAGGAAATAGTTACAGGTTTGTGAGCATGATATCTTAAGTTGGGTGGACTGGGAATTTTCTGTTTCAGGACATTGAATGCTCTCTGGTGTTGTTCCAACCAGGACTAGGTTACGTTTTTGCTTGTCAGCTCTCTTAGCAGTGTCAAAAGCTCACTCATATCTGGAATGAACATGTGCAAATAGTTTACCATACCAAGAAAACGTTGTAAGGATGTGACATTGTCTGGAGCTGGCATCTCAAGAATTGCTGTTTGCTTAAAAGGATCTGGTTGTAAGGCTGAACTGGTGAAAAATGTCACACATATGTAATTTCGGTACTTACGTATTATCGCAACCAGATTTTTCATGGGAATACCAGCTGGTTCCTGATCCTGAAATATGTCCCGTAATGGTTTTAAAAAGTTACATGGCATGTTTTCTTTAACACTATAGGATGTTTTCTGGACTGTTTTAAATAAAATGTACATAACGTACTGATGCTGTTTGTTTATGCAATTTACTGACAGCATGTCGGTTATTGCAACTCCGCCCGCTAAGTGTTCCTTTCTTCCAGCCAGCAAATGCAGTCAAATAACGGTTATACTTACATTTGCCCATCACAGCTGTGTCATTATTTGACTGTGAGTGGTACAACACTGTCTTTTGCTTACTTTAACAAACATGTAGCATGACACGTAGCTTTCCCAGAAAATAAGACTGTTTAGAAGAGGTACTAACTGCACTTGTTGAGAAATTCACACCACAAAGAAACAGAAAGACATACTAACAGCAATTAACATCATTGCAACAGTACTGACAACAATAATCAATGAAATACTATCTGTTTTTGTCCGAACATACCAGTCCAGAAAAAAGTCTGCTCTGTTAAAGAAAACACACTATGTAACATTTTGAGGGGTTTACCTTCAGTCACACAGCATCCGTGACAATTCAAGCGTGCATCTGTAATGCACGCAAAAGAAGAAGACACCTTTATCAATAATTTCTGTTCCTGAAGGTAAGCCCGACTTGTTAGCCAGCAGTAAGGATGTGGAATAACACCTTACAGTGTTTCATGCAGTCCTTTGCAGCAAACAAGGCGATTTTTGCAACCACGAAAATCTGGTTGTTATAATACGTAAGTACCATTATTTCTTGTAGCCTGAATTTACATTTCAGAGGATTTAGCTTAAGATTCACTTCACAAGCACATTCCAGAAGTTTTCTGAGGTTTCTATCATGTTCAACTTCACATTGCCTCCTACAAGAATATCATCTACTATAATAGCACATGGACAGCCAGAAAAAAATTGTTCCATTGCACATTGAAAGACTTCACTAGTAGACTTTATCCCAAATAGCATTCTCAAAAATCTGTACCTTCCAAATGGTGTGCTGAAAGTGGTTAGCAATGAAGATTTTTGGAAATTTGCCAAAATGAACTTTTTGCATCTAAGACAGAAAAAAGTAGCAGCATTTGCCATAACGGCTGCCACTTCTTTAACTGCATGCATTGGATGATGAGGTAATTTTAGTGCTTTGTTCAAATGTCATGCATCAACACATATTCTAATATCATCTGAGTTTTTCTTATGAGCTACCACCATGGTGGATACCCATTCAGCTGGTTCTTCTACTGGACAAATTACTCCTAGACACACCATTCTGAATAGCTCAGCTTTGTCTCTGCCTTGCATGGCTACTGAAGCTTTCCATGCTAGTCAGAAAACTGGGCTTACCTTGTGGTCTAACTTCATGGAGTACACAACTTAGAGTTTGCTTAACTTGTCTTCAGCAAACTCAGAAAAAACTGCTTGTGTGAAATTTTCATTGTCACACGTGCTTACATGGTAGACTTCACTATTAAATGAAAGCAGTCCAATTTTCAAACTGTCTCTGAGGCATAGAAATTACTGCATATGTCTCTTGACTATGTAAAGTTGCAAGTCATAGCTGTTCCCAGCAGAATAATATGAAAGCACTACTAAGCATTCAGTTTGAATATCTCCTCACCATAATAAATGAGTTTCACACACTTTGCCAGAACAAGCTTCTCACTGGCTTTTACTTTGGTAAACATTTCTGCTGACATAACACTGCACTTTGAACCAGTATCAACCTTGAGCTCTACAGGTCTCTCATTAATCAGAACAGTACAAAATCATTCATTCTTTGCCAACAAATCATTGCATTGACTGTTTCATCAAACACAGACACACCATTAACATAAAAAGTAGGGTTGCAGCTTTCTAGTTGATCAATTTGTCTGTTTGAATGCTGTCTTTTAATAATAAAAAAGTAGCCCCTATAGATTTACAGAATCTTTTGAAATGATTCCACATGCTTATGTGTGGCATTGCTGACCTATATCTAAGCACGTCTCTCGTTTGGGCTCATGGCTACCTCCACAATTATGACAGTTGACTATGAGGCTTACCACAATTTTTGCTGAATCACCCCGCTGCCTTATTGAATGTGCCCTGGGTTTTGCTTTAGCAACCATGCCCTTAGGCCTTTTTCCTTTAACCTCATGCTGCATAGTATCAACATTAGTACTGGAATGCATTGCAAGCATGCTTTTCTCATTTGTAAGTATATTTGTGTGCTTTTATGTGAGCTCATATATCTGACAATCTCAATGGCCTTATTCAAAGTTAAATCACTGTCTCAAAACAAAAGTTCTCACTGTATCATCTTTAATACCACACACAAGACTGTCTTTTATCAGCTCATCTTTTAGATCACACAACTGCCCGTTTTAACCTTATTTCTCATGTCAGTTATATATGCTGCAAAGTTTCACCAGGCTTTTGATCTGTTGTGTAAAATATGTGCCTTTCCATTGTAATATTCATTTGGGGTTACTCATTTCTCTACATTTATGTTTTAAGTACTCAGGGTCTTCCCATGTTTCAGCCAGTATCACAATATGGCGGTCTTCCCCCTCCCCTGCATACACAGCTGGGGCATGCACAAATGAATGCTCTCTTTCAATGGCTTCTGAATCAGCTAGATTAAGCTGAATAAATGCCTTTGTACTTGCTTCTTTATCAGAGAAAGCAGCCTTATGAAAATATCTTACTCTTGCTGAAACACTCTCCAGTTTTAATCAACATTATTATCAAATACAAGTGGACCCAGGTCTGAAAATCCTTCTGCTATGCCAACAAAATGCCCTTGTAATTATGTTCAAATACATAGCAGGTACTGGAAAAAAATATTCAACTGCACAGCAATCTCTTTGAAATGACTGTATTTTGTGAAATAACTGTACTGTAATACTACATGCACTTGTCAATACTTTGCACACTTTGGATACTTTGAACAGCTTTAGTTAATACAAAAAAGAAGCACTTGGCAAAAAAATACAGTTATCTTCCTTTTGGCATACATTTTATCTAATTCAGAATTAATTTCAAGCATTTTTTAAATATTTTGAGTACTTTGTATCAATATATCGTTGCTGCAAACATTTAATTTAATTAGAAAGTCATTTTGAACTCTTTGAATGCTTCATTTTATATTTGTTGACTAAAAATCATTTAAGCGAGTTTTAGTACCTGGGTTTATCTCTCTGACCTGTTTGCAAGTCATTTGAGCATCGGATGATTCACTGCTATATATTCCTGCAGTTGTAGCTGTGTGCCTCATGGTCTTGAAGAAGTTTTACTTTGGATCCCATTCTGACACCACATCGCTCATCTTGTGTATTCAAATAAGATGATGAGGCCTGGGTGTTCATTTAAGTAGTTTATTGCAGACAAACACATCAGGGTGGATGACTGGAACATAAAACTTAAACTAACTAAAAGACTGACTGCTACACACATACTGTACATCCTTTTCACTTCTGCTGCTCACTCAAAATGACACATTTGCTTGCACGTGCTCAGTACTTATATGCATGTGCCCATAGACTGGAATGGCTCTTAAGGATACAACACACAATCTACTCTAAAATCAGCTCCTGCAGTAATTCAGAATTCTCTCACTATTGTAAATTATACTACAAGACTAAGGTGCCTAGAACAAGTAAAATACAAATAGCAAAAAGCAGAACAAATTAATTAAATGAAGCTCAGATCTTTCAGCATCTCAGAATCTTCCCACTGCCATAAAATATTTATAAGACTAAGGTCCCAAACCAAGTTAAAAATACAAACTGTTGACTTTTGATTAAAACAAGAAAAATGCAGAAAATGCAATTACAAGATTATATGAAATAGAGGCTTACTCAAGCTTTAAGAGTCTAATGGGAGTCCCGTATCAATTTGAGCCATTAGTGCCCTGTAGAATTAAAACTGGGAGGGGCTTCTAAAGTCTAATTTACTGTAGGGGCAAGCATCTAAGAAGTCACCAGGTTTAAAAGCACAACAAACATTAGGTGAGTAGGTAGAAAACAACACAATAATCAATGCAATCCAAAAACTGTTTTCAACTCATAGCTCTTGTAGCTAAAGAGGAATGTAGGTGAATACCCTAAATAAGGAAACTGTGTAGCAGCTCTTCCCACTAATTAGCTAGATATAGCCGCTCCTACCACTAGATCTAATTCCTGTTCAATCAGTGAGTGAAAAAGGTATGCTTCTTAAGTCATTAACATCTATGTAGTGTGGAGTGGAATGTCAACAGCCTACATACATCCTTGCATTCCAAGCATTTTCTGGGAAATCAAATTAAAAAACAAAACACAAAGAAATGAAAATATTTTGTGAACAACAAAAGCTATTAAAATGGGACAAACAACAATGTTGTTTAGTATTCTTTGTATTGACGATAGTCATTGTCCCGGTCCCCTTCAATAAACACACATCACACCAAATGACATTTGACGACCTTTATTAAACATCCATAACATAGCTTTGTTCACCAAATTCATTAATTACAACTAACCATAATATAGTTGATTGTAAACAGCATAACCTCCTTGTAATGTTAATCAGGGCAGCGTACCTACTCACCCTGCCAATTAAGAAATGTCCATACTTCTGCTTGCTTACTTTACTTATGCAGCACCATCCTTGTAATATTGATCAGGGCAGCGTACCTACTCACCCTGCCCAGTAAGCAGTGTCCATACCTCTGCTCACTTACTTTACTTATGCAGCATCATCCTTGTAATGTTAATCAGGGCAGCGTACCTACTCACCCTGCCCATTAAGCAGGGTCCATACCGCTGCTTGCTTACTTACATATGAAGAGCGTCCCATGTCACTTCATACCATTCATTGAATTACCCTAATAAGCTGCATCCATACCTCAGCTTGCTTATCTATTCAGCAAGCTTCCTCCACTGCTCATTTTCTTTCCCCAGATCCTTGAAATGAACATCCAAACACCAGAGGGGGAACAGAAGAGGACAAGCCTGTCCCTCTTCTCCACCAACCAGCCTGACCAGGCTGTTCTCCCTCTCTTCCACCCAAAATCGTTCTACCAACTACCTTCCATAAAGGGAAGTGTTAAGCCAAACATCATTTGGTGTACCCATGATCTGTACAGTACAGTAGAACCCTGTCATCAACCCCTTGATTACCATATGGGCACTGAAAAATGCCTTAATGAAATTAAATAACCTAGGATTACCCGTGACCCAAAATGTACCACCAAAATCCACTCCAAGAGAATATATTCTCTTTAATCCACTTCCGTCAAGCTAACCATGGCTCAACCTTTCCAGAATGACAACCTATACCCCTAATAATGCCCCAGAAACTAATTCCTTGACTCAACTCTACCCTAGTCAAATAAAGCCCATCCCAAGTCTTGAATCCAGGTCCCTGTCAACTATACCATATCACATTAGCCACCAAACTACACCACTCAGGATGTGCAGTAACAATATTACTGCAAGGAACAGACCAACTCCCTGAACTTCAATGACCTAACACCGCGGGCCAGAAAACCAAAACCCTAGGCCTAATTCCTGACAGCTCACCTATGCCCAGCAATAAAGTACCCAACCTATTCCACCTTAACACCCCCCAGTCCATTCATTATGAAATGGCAAGCAGGACTGCCCAAAACCAAGTCATGGCAATAACAAGCCATCATGATGAAATGCAACCCCTCTATCCACCCAACACATATATAGTAAACACCCACTTGATGTCATTTCTTATTGTATCATATGCCTAGTAATGCTTCCACCATACCCACTATTCTTATAAAGTAAGTAACCTTTGTAATCTCAAAACCCCGACTACTTACTTCAAAACTTCCATGAACCGGCAATCACCCAACCTATAGCCCACTGACCTCCATTTATCAAAAAGACAGCCTTTATAACCAACTCACTTTGACAACAGTTAATGTCTTAGTTTTCACACTATGTAACCTATCCTATCTACTCCAACACATGAACGACTATACAAGACTTAGCTACCACACCCTATGAACCCTAACAACTTTCATCAGCAGATCAGAGCATGGGCCCTCTATCGACACAACATGCTAAAATTACCAAAAGCGTCATCACCCAATGATCCCAAAACCAACCCAACCTCAGCTGTTAAATCCCTCCCGCCAAGGCTCTACCCACCTAGGCTCTACCCCCAAAACTCCTTTTACTGCTAACTAAACACCTGCTGTGCTAATGCCCCTAAATTAGCTCAAGCATCTGGAAACCACAAGCGTACAACTTAGTCACCCAAATGAGCACCCGGAATAATGATTACCTGCAACCTTACTGCTTTCCATGTCACTGCCCAGAACCTCCAACAGCAGCATCCTCTGTTCCATTCACTTCCTATGGCCCACCATCTGATACAAACAGTGTCCTTTGTCCCTGTAAAAGAAAAACTTCAAAGACCAATGCACATTAGGTTCAAGCAAGGCACCCTTTATTACTTGCAGCAAGGAGACAAAGCATGTAGGTACAAGGTTTGTCTGATTTTCTGGAGTTCAGTATGTTATTCTTATACAGTTCTCTTCATGTCACACAGAAAATGTTACTAATCTACTTCTGACGTAGTTGGACACAGCTTTCTGTATGTTACACAGAAAATGTTACCAGACTTATTGCTGACATGGTCAGATTATTGCTGTCTTGCAAAAACATTCAAGAAAAACAACCTGGCCTTGGGCTTATTTTAGCCCTCTTGGTTCTTCAGTTCTTCAGTTGTACAGTTCTAATACATGTGTTACATTTTGTCTAGATTCAAGGTACATTTCTAGCTTTGGTACAAGTAATGCTGACTATGGTTTAAGTTTTCAAGCATCTATTGTTTTCTTTATAGAGGCTTCTAGGAGCTGCACATTTTCACATGGCAAAAGCAGAATAAAATGTCTCTTATCAAGTTTCTAGTAGCTGCACATATTTTCATGACATAAGCAGAATAAAGTGTCTCTTATTAAAGTTTAAACCACTTGTACTCTCCAAACGAATGAAAAAAGATGAAAAAAGATTTTCACGGCCAGACTGCAGAAACTCCGTAATTAGATACTTTATTACTTCTTAAACGCTTAACAATAGAAATACGCTTTTCGTCCCGTTTGAATACGGGACTTCTTCAGAAACTCATACAATCTAAAAAAATTCTAAAACTGATTTTTATACACAGTTTAAAAAAGCGCGCCAAGTCTCACAATTGCTTTACTTCTTAAAGACATATACATCCTAAGATAAGAGACTGGAAAACAATCATTTTCACGTGGACAGCATTACGTATTACTATAATATAAATAAGAATTTATGAATCAGGAAATTTGATATAATATAACCAGCTTTACATATCCCTGCAATCAAATGATATGTGTATATAAACAATTAAAACAATTAAAAGTGCACTGAGATAAACTAATGAAGGTACACAAAAAAACACAAAAAAATATATATATACATATATTTATTGTATATATATATATATATATATATATATATATATTATGTTCTATATTTTATATATTATATACTATGATGTTTTTATATTTTTTATATTTTATCATTGATAACATCACCTAACTTTACAAATCCCTATAGTCTGATGTTATACATATATATATATGCGTATTTGGAAATAAACATAAATATATACCACAACATAAACGATATCTGTATATATGTACAGCTAAAACATACCATATATTAATTTAATCAAGTTAACATTTAAAACTTTAAAATATGATGTTATAAAAATATTTTTATGTAATCATTATGATGATTATTTTTAAAAAACTTTTTAAGAAACTTTTTAAAAACTTTTTTTATAAAAAAACTTTTTAAAAAAACAATTTATGTAAGAACTTATCTTTCCAAACTTTTCAACCTCAACAAACACATTATTGAGCATTTATCATTTAAACCTGGATTTACAAAGGCATTTAGTCTTAATTGCCAAATCAACTCCATTTTCTCTAATATTAAGGTTGATGGCCCTCCTCTATCATCTTGTGGGGTCTGCTGTATTATTTTGAATTTGAATTTATGTTGTGGATGCATTATAGTGTGCATTGCCAAGGCATTGTCCTCTCTTTTCTGTGATATACTTCTTAGGTGTTCAGATATTCTATCCCTTAATCTTCTATCTGTTTTACCTATATAAAAGGATGGACATGCTTGGCATTTTGCAGCATAGACTACACCTCTGGTGTTGCAATTGAAACTGCTCTTTAACCAAATAGGAAAGGAATTGATAACTGTATTACTGCCTTCCTCTATTATGTAACAATAAGGGCAACACCCACATTGTTTCATACCTGTGCTTCTATTACTACATTTTCTTTTCCTTTGAAATATTTCTTTATAACTAATGCCCTTTCTCCAAATCACTTTTGGTATAAAGTTGAAGACAGTGTTGAATTCCATTTCATCTTTTAATAAAGACCAATTTTTAAAAATAATTTCTTTTATACCCGCATGGTTAGATGAATAACTCATAATACACGCTGACTCAAATTGATTTTGAGTGTGTGTAGATACAAGCTGATCCAAATTCAGGTCACTTATATTAAGCTCTTTGTTAATGGTGTCTGCGTTAATGTTGAGTATTGGTTCATAAATACCATCCATTCTTTTCAGTGTTACTTCTTGGATTAAATCCTCTATCAATTGGATAGGGTATGCTCTACTTAAAAACATTTCTTTTACAACCATACATTCTTTTTGGAATTTCTCATCAATTGATATCATTCTTGCAGCCCTTACTAACTGGCCCTTTAGGACTGAACGTTTCTGATGTAAGGGGTGAGCACTGGAAAAATGTAAAAATTTATTTGAATAAGTCAGTTTTCTATATAAAACAGCTTCATAGCGCCTATCTACATTATTTTTTGACACCCCAACATCTAGGAAAACCATAACATTATCATGGAACACATAAGACAATTTTAAAAATTGAGTTGTATTATTCATCATGTCAACCAAATTTGCAACTTCACTTGATGTCCCTTCTATGATCATGAAGATGTCGTCAATAAATCTACCATAAAATTTTACATCTTTGAACAGTCCATTTATAAAAATATATGTGGTTTCCCAATGCGCCAATACCATGTTGGCATAGCTAGAGCCGCATGGTGAACCCATTGCCACTCCTTCTCTCTGTCTATAATATTGTTTCTTAAATAATATGAAGTTGTAAGATAAAATAATATCCAACATCTCCTGAACCAAGGTTATCTCTGCTTGAGGTGCATTTAATTTACCCATTCTAGCAACTACCCATTCAATCCCTGTTTGTTGAGGGATGCATGTGTAAAAATCTTTTATATCCATTGTTATGAAGTTATTCTGTTGTGAAAAAGAAAATGTATTTAAATTTGCTAAAAATGCCCAAGAATCCTTCAAAATCCATGGTTCTTGCATTACATATTTCTTCAAAATTGAATCCACAAATTTTGCACATGCATAAGTGGATGAATTTCTACCATCCACTATGGGTCTGAATGGTGGATTATTTAAGCTCTTTTGTATTTTAGATACCCCGAATATATATGGTGTTCGAGGGGCCAAAATTGTTAAATAATTAAAGGTGTGTAAGTCTATTCTTGCTTCTATAAACAACTCATTGAGAAAACCTTTTATAAACAGGTTAGCTTTATTATATTCATTGAGCGATGCTTTAACATAAGCGTCACCTTCCAATATGTTGATGATGCGATTTTCATAGTCCGGTAAATCCATGAATACCAGACTTCCGCCTTTATCAGGATTCATGATCCTGATAATGGCGGACATCAGACATTCGAGGTCTTCCCTTTCCTCCTGGACTAAATTGTTGAAACGATTAAGCCTGCTCTTACTTAACTGCCTTAGGTCTAATTCACAAACCCTTTCAAAAGTAAATAGAGCATTTTGTAAAGGAGGATTATAAACACTAGGTACTCTAAACACAGAATTATGTGGTGCCTGGTTACCCAATAACATTTTCAAATTCAATTTTCTGACAAATATTTTCAAATCACAAATGGTTTCAGCTAAGTCCATTTTGGATGTTGGAACAAAAGTTAAACCCTTAGACAGGGTATCTGCCATATGCTCTGAGACCTGGAAAGAGGAATAATTATATATGGTAAAATCCCCTTTACGATTTTTTACCATTATGGGGACCATATGCTCATTTGACTCGTTGGTCATCTCCTGTTGTTCCGGTTCTTCTTCTTGTTCCATTGTTTTTTCTGTTTGGATCTCTGAAAACCCTGATTATTGTTCGAATTAGCCAAATTACTTGAAGGCCCTACTTCTGGGTTATTCCGTTCTTTTAATCTTTCACTTCGTCTTACTTGATCGTTGATCATTTCATCATTATTTGTTTGTTGCTGACAAGAGTCAGAAAATTGATCTTAGTTACCAGTCATCGACATGTTATGTCTAGTGTTTATCTCCTGGTTATTGAACCTGGTCTGATCTACCAACATCTTTGATCTTGTTTGTGATATAGGTGGTGGGGGATATGCTCTACCTTCATTATATTGCATCTTATCTCTACCCAGTTTTTTGATTTTTATGTATCTCATCTTCTCAATGTGTTTCTCAATACTTTGAAAGCACCTTGAATAATCATATTTGTACCGACTAAAATCATTATGTTGTTTTATGGTGACATATATTTTTTCGATGTTTTCTGCCAATTCTTTAACTTGTATAGTGTAATGTTTTATCATCATTTCCATCAACTGAATTCCTTGCTGGTTAAAGACCTTTAATAGGTCTTTATGAAATTCAGAACCAGTTGCCAGACCTGTGGGGTAGCGCCAAGTTCTTAAACCCTTGGGAACTATATCAGCTTTTATACATTCCTGAAAATATTCTATTTCCAGATTGAGCTTCTTAAATTTCAACATGCTACTGTCCAAATTATCCATTAAATTGGACAAGAGCGGACTATCGTTATAATCCGTTCCTACTTCACCATTCAAAAGTCCCGGTCTGTTTAAACCCACTGGTGTTATTAACCAATCTTTCAAATTTGGAACTTGTGTTCCTGTGCGTACTGTATTAGACTTGATTCGATCTTGTGTACATATCCTCTGTGTCGCTGGTATATTATTTCCAATATTGACATTTGTTTCATTTTGTAGAGAATTATTATTGATATTAACATTGTCACTTGATATTAGTGATGTCCTGCCTGTCGCGCAAGGTACATGTGGCAAATGGCCCATATTTAAAGCATTAAGGACATTAGTAGGAGCATTAGAAACATTAGAAACATTAGCCCCCATTACAGTACCTGTTTGTAAAGCATGTCCTTGATTATCAGCTATATTCCTGTGCGACTGCGTTGGTTGTTGTGTGTCTGTGACACTCATCCGATCCTGCTGCCCATTTGGAATAAAAGAAATTGCATCCAGTCGCTGATTCATTGTCTCTACCTTCTGAGACAATAACGCTATTAATTGCGTTAACTTGTTCATTCCATCATTTTCTGTTTCAGTGTCAATAACTTTAAAAATTTCCGGCGTTCCTTGCAAACTGTCCTCAGCCATGTTCAAACAAACAAACTCCAAACCACTTGTACTCTCCAAACGAATGAAAAAAGATTTTCATGGCCGGACTGCAGAAACTCCGTAATTAGATACTTTATTACTTCTTAAACGCTTAACAATAGAAATACGCTTTTCATCCCGTTTGAATACGGGACTTCTTCAGAAACTCATACAATCTAAAAAAAATTCTAAGACTGATTTTTATACACAGTTTAAAAAAGCTCGCCAAGTCTCACAATTGCTTTACTTCTTAAAGACATATACATCCTAAGATAAGAGACTGGAAAACAATCATTTTCACGTGGACAGCATTACGTATTACTATAATATAAATAAGAATTTATGAATCAGGAAATTTGATATAATATAACCAGCTTTACATATCCCTGCAATCAAATGATATGTGTATATAAACAATTAAAACAATTAAAAGTGCACTGAGATAAACTAATGAAGGTACACAAAAAAACACATTGTGCATCCACAACATAAATTCAAATTCAAAATAATACAGCAGACCCCACAAGATGATAGAGGAGGGCCATCAACCTTAATATTAGAGAAAATGGAGTTGATTTGGCAATTAAGACTAAATGCCTTTGTAAATCCAGGTTTAAATGATAAATGCTCAATAATGTGTTTGTTGAGGTTGAAATGTTTGGAAAGATAAGTTCTTACATAAATTGTTTTTTTAAAAAGTTTTTTATATAAAAAAGTTTTTAAAAAGTTTCTTAAAAAGTTTTTTAAAAATAATCATCATAATGATTACATAAAAAATATTTTTATAACATCATATTTTAAAGTTTTAAATGTTAACTTGATTAAATTAATATATGGTATGTTTTAGCTGTACATATATACAGATATTGTTTATGTTGTGGTATATATTTATGTTTATTTCCAAATATGCATATATATATATATATGTATAACATCAGACTATAGGGATTTGTAAAGTTAGGTGATGTTATCAATGATAAAATATAAAAAATATAAAAACATCATAGTATATAATATATAAAATATAGAACATAATATATATATATATATATATATATATAT
>NC_056729.1:1899745852-1899769748 GCF_019279795.1 Protopterus annectens
GATCATGTAGCCCCTGGTAAGTTACTTTGAGTCTGTACACTCTTCTCCTTCTCCTCACTGTGGGTTGGTCATCAGCATTCACATCCTCACTACCCTCAGCCTCTTGCACATATTGATGTATGAGAGCAACAGCAGCCCCTGACATTTTGTTAGTTTTGTTAGGTAAAATATTCTTGTCTGTGTACACCACACAGTGCTGTAGGGTTTGTGGGAAAAAACAGACTGGAAGGTGTTTGCATAGTTATAGTAGTGTGCTAGGCTGTTCCGTGTGTAATTGGCTGTTTCTGATACATTTCACCTGCCAGCTATGCTAGTTCTCCTTGATTGCCTTCCTGCCTTCCTACTGCTGTTTTCCCTTCCCATTGCCTTTCCATTTAAGCCCTGAGGCATGCAACGCATACCCAGTGCACAAATGTGAACAGAGCTGCTATTTCCTGTTTTTTTTTTTTTTTTTTTTTTTTTTTAAACCCGGTGCATGGCACGCACACCCATTTAGGCAATGTAAATACTGCTAGGCAGACTCAGACACACCCCCTTACTTAGCTTTGCTTAGCTAAGGGCAAACACAGGCCACAGAGCTCCAATAAGCTTACAGCATGCATGACACTCCCCCTTATGAGGTCATCTACTTCTTATACTTATACAATGGTGTTGCTGCACCTACACGGTTGGGTGCAAGCTAACACTGAGATGAAATCTGTGAGTCAGTATCAATCCCCTCATTTGCATAAAACAGAATGCTAATTCATAGTTACCACAGCCTACCCCCTTAGCAACCACTATTCCCTGGTATTGTTGCCTTATGCATTCCATTGACTATTATGGCAAAATGCTGATTTGGGTTTAAAAGCTTATTTACTACTTTTTTCTTATTTTCTGGCCGATCCTGTTTGCACGCCGATGGCCTACACTTAAACGTCCGAAATGGGCAAAAAAATAAATAAAAGTTATCATTTATATTTTTGCAACTATTTCTCATGCCAATGGCCATATATTTGGCCATTGGCATGCCTACTACATTGAATATATGCTTTATTTTGAGCTGTCATGACTCCATTTTGTAATTTGCAGAAATGTATTCAGTTAGTAGCCATAAGTTTAACTCTTTGTGCATTACTCGCTCAATAGGCCTAAATCTAATATGCAACATCAACAAAACCTGCTGGATAGACAGGTTTGTCTCCCAGAGGCTGCCCCGTCTCTTGAATTTACTTCCCATACATGTCAAACAGAATACCTCACTGACCCTCTTTAAGCGCAACCTTGATGAGTGGCTGGGAAACCACAAATTTGTCCCAGAGGTTCCACCTTTGTCCCTCATTGACAGGGCTGACAGGTGCTGAATGAGGTTTCTTTTTTGGAGATAAACCCTGAGGTAGGCTTGTAATGGCCCTAGGGTCATTAGCCTAGTAACCTCCTATGATCCTAAGACCCTATGAAAGCCAAGAAACAGATCCTCCAGGGGCAGAAAGTCTCAGTAGCACAATCCATATACCTCCTGTTCTATTCATAATGCCACCTTGGTGACACCCTCTTGTCACAGGGAGCCTCTACCATACCTCTCAACCATACCAAATTCCTCAGTATTTACTGGTTTTGAGGGCAAAATAATGGGGTGCCACGAATTCCTGAGTGGCTTGTTTAATTCACAATTTTTTTTTATGTGTTAGAACATTAAATTTATGGCTGACATCACCATGCATCACCAGCCTACAGGTGCATGTGTGATGACATCAGCTTCGTTGGACTCAGTCAGATTTTGAAATGTTTAGGAGGGAATATAGCAGCAATGGCATCTGTGCAAATTTAAGTTTCAATCCACCCAGGACACCCCCCCCCTTAGAAATGGGCTTCCAGGCAAGGAAAAAAAAAAGAAAAAAGAATTCTGATACACACACACACTGCTAATGGGCCCAGCTAAGCAGATAGTGGTGCATTAATTCTGGCCACTCCATTCTATGCATCTAAGCAAAGTATGTGTATTTTATTAGCAGTCCGCCCTATTTAACAGGAAGCAAAGTATGTGTATTTTAGTGGCTACCATCTATAGTGTGCGTGGCTCATTATCTGTATGAAGCAGCTTTGCTGTCAGTCCACTCAGTGTTTGTGGTTCATTATTTGTGTCTGATCGGTGCTTGCAGACAGTGATTCATTAATTCTGACCTTTCATTGTAGGCAGCAGCTTTGCTGACAGTCCACTCAGTGTGTGTGGTTCATTATTTGCATCCACTTGGAGCTTGCAGACAGTGGTTCATTAATTCTGGCTATTTGTACACAGCAGCTTTGCTGTTAGTCTGCTCAGAGATTGCAGACAGTGGTTCATTAATTCTGGCCATTACATGTAGGCAGCAACTTTCCTGTCAGTCCGCTCAGAGTTAGATATAAATGGTGGTTAGGGTTACTCAGACTCAAACCCTGCACCTTACGTAGAAGGAGTAAGGGCCTAAATTCTCTACCTATACCAAGACCACTTGTGATTTAAGGAGTTAAGTCCATAGTTCTCAACTGTCCAAAGTGTTACAGAATGTCTGCAATGTTTGGCTCATACTTTTGGTCTGTTCCTCTTATAATCTGTGGTTTTCTGGCAAATCAGTGAGAACTGAATTCACTAAATAATGATAGTCATTTAAGTTTCAGTCTTCCTATCTTTCAGGAAATACATGGTAACACAAAGCATTTTATTCTAGAAATGTTTCTAAGATTATACAAGCAATGTTTAAAATGTGTCCCTGGTTTTTGGCCTTTGCCCCCCCCCCAATAAAGTTTGGCTTTTTTCAGATTTCTTGTGCTGCATAGTTCTTCTGGGGAGAGAAGTTTAGTGCTGCTTATGCCAAGTATGTTTGTGTTGTTAGTAGCACAGCAGGTAGAATGTTGGCATTTAATGCAGAAGGCTATGAGTTCTACTCCTGCAGTATGTAGATGGATTGCTAATACTATACTGTGTTGTACTTTTAAAGGGTGGGAATGCTGCAGTCCTGAGAATGTCCTTTTTGGTGGAGATACCTAGTAACTATGAACCTGTTATAAGTTTGCCATCCATTCCCTATTTATTACCAGTGCATCATTTTTTTTAATGTAATCAAAGGCAATTTATTCCGCAAGGGCAAAAGACACTTTATTTGTAGATGAGACAATGAAATATAAAGTTGTTTGCTAGCAGCAACCTCTTCATTAGTTACAGATCTCTTTAATGTGGAATTATTTAGATGGATTTTACTTCTGTAGAGATTGTGCATATTTACTGATACTGGTAGACTGTAGAAGTGTGAGTAGACTTTTATGATGGAAATATTCTGAATTGTGCAGTTTTGTTATTATTGATTCATGCATTTTGCTTCATTGCTTACTGGAAAAATGTTTAAAACAATAAATTGAAAATGTGCTCTAACAAGTGTGCTGTATTATGCAAGGAATATAATTTAATACAATCAGGAAGGTGTATCAAAGAACACATGTATGTTTCATGTGCAAGGGGCCTATGATTTGAAAATAGCCCAAAGTTAATCTTTATTTGCCACTGGCCAGATGCATTTACTTTGAACATGGGTTTCAATGCTGTTTCAATGAATGTGAGTTTCAAGGGCAGAGAAGTTTTAATACTAAGTCTGTTTTCATTGTGAAATGTATTGCTTTGTTTAGCAGATGTTTATTAGTGTCTGTGCTATAAAATGTAAAATAAAAGTTTTAAATGAAAGCCAAATAATCATTTTAGAAGTAAAACAGTATGCACGTTACAGTGTTTGGTAAATGGGGCAAAATAGCCAAGTAATGGGACATTGGAATGGCAGCAGGGGTAAGGGCTGTGTATGGGGGGGGGCACATTTGACCATGATTTTGTGAGGGGGAAGGGTGCCAAACTCAAAGACAGCCCCAGGTAGCACAAACTCTAGCTATGCCACTGATCAGTAGGCCATGAAGAATGACTTTTGGAGGTCCTAGCAAGCTATAATATTCTTTTACTAAGATTAGAATATTGGTTGCTTACCATTTTAAATGCCCTACTTTTACCACAAAAAATCATATACAACACATCACCAAAAACAAAATCCTAAGGTTCATCTTCTTCTCCATTCCCAGTGAGCATCATTGCTGCACATTTAGAAAAATAGTTACCATTTACTACAGGGTCTGGGGCCATATTTCGGTTGTCTGTTCTTCAGTTTGTGTTTGAAAGTTGGTATCCCACAATTCCATTAGAGTGGGTGGAGTTGCAGAATAATGTATGCAAATGTTATGTTAATCAGTATACCAATTTGTACCTATTTTTCATGGGCCTTTGTCCAGATTTTCTTATTTATTTATTTAACATTTGTTAACTGGGAAAGTCCAACTTAGAACAAAGCCAATTTTCAGCCGAGGTCCGGGGAGAAAGGCTCCAGATGCATGTCTTTGTAACATGGGAGGAAACCTGAGCACCCGGAGAAAACCCATATGAATGCAGGGAGGACATGCAGACTCTGCACTTAAGGCACCCCAGCTGAGAATCGAACCAGAAAACCTGTTGCTGTGAAGCTACAATGTTAGCGCTGCACCACAATAGCCAAGTAATGGGACATTGGAATGGCATCAGGGGGAAGGCTGTGTATGGGGGGCCCATTTGACCATGATTTTGTGAGGGGGAAGGGTGGCAAACTCAAAGAACGCCCTAGGTGGCACAAACTCATGCTATGCCACTGATCAGTAGGCCATGAAGAATGACTTTTGGAGGTCCTAGCAAACTATAATATTCTTTTACTAAGATTAGAATATCGGTTGCTTCTTTTTTAAATGCCATACTTTTACCACAAAAAACATATACAACACATCACCAAAAACAAAATCCTAAGGTTAATCATCTTTTCCATTCCCAATGAGCATCATTGCTGCACATTTAAAAAAAATGGTTACCATTTATTACAGGGTCTGGGGCCATATTTTGGTTGTCTGTTCTTCAGTTTGTGTTTGAAAGTTGATATCCCACAATTCCATTAGAGTGGATGGGGTTACATAATCATGTATGCAAATGTTATGTTAATCAGCATACCAATTTGTACCTATTTTTCATGGGCCTTTGTCCAGATTTTTTATGTTTCCAAGCTGAGAGGTATGGACTCAGCACACTCAGCCATTGCAGTGGTCCAATCCAGTTCATGGAGGAAATTACCTATTACACAAATGACCCATTCAATGATACCCATATATACACCTGTGTTGACCACTGCAGATGTTTTGACAGCTATGTGTCACTGTATCAAATGGCACTTCCAAACTGACAGCTATGACCTCTATCACAGTCCCTCCTGTGTGATGCAAGTACAAATATCTGATGCACTGTATGCTTTGACCTCACACTATCCAGAACAGTCTTTAAATAAATTTACAAACATCGCAAATTAAGAAAAGCTCCTAAATGGAAACCTCCAGGGCTAGATGCAGTACCTAACTTCTAGCTTAAAATATTAACATATTTTCAAGAAGGTTCAGCCCTGAGTAAAGCTATTTATATGTCGATCCCAAACAGACACCAACCTGGTTAACAAGTGGAAAAATAATACTCCTCCTTAAGGGTGAACTTACAAGCTAGCCTAAAATCTATATACCAATAATTTGCCTTCCAACAATGTATAAACTATATAGGGAAAATTATTCCAACAGAGTGTATAGTCATTTAAGAGAAATGTCAGTCATAGCAATAGAACAAAAGGGTAATAAAATGTAGTCATATGGAACAAAGGATCATCTGTTGTTAAATAAAGTACTAATGAATAATTGTAAAAAGGGAAAGAATCTAAGTATGGCATGGACAGACTACAAAAAAGCATTTGACAGCATACCACATTCATGGATAAAGGAGTGCTTACAGATGTACAAGATGCAACCTACATTGATTGATTACATTACAGTGACCATGAAACAGTGACTGCACAGATGTCAGCATCTTCCAAGATGAGGACCTCTTCCAAAGAGTGCAGTGTATTGTTTATGCTCCTAGCATTAAGCAGCATGACCTTGAGTGTGTCTCTAGTGGATTTCTTTACATCAGAAGTTTTACTGTTTTGACATTGCTTAAAAAAAGCACTATGGGGGAGGCAAGCATTTTTTATATCCGAAAGCCTTGAGGAGACAGTGAAGGCCATTTCTGGAAAAGTAGCATGGTCTGTTGCCCATATCTTCCAAGGCTGTTAGATACTGGATCCCCCTGGAGAGACACCAGAATCTAAGCCTATTATTGAAATCAATCATTTTTTAACTCTCTTGTGGCATCATTCTACGTGAAGGTGGAATGCTGGTTAAGGCTAGGGACATACCTGCCTGGGAGACATAATCTGAGAGGTCAGTCATGTTTCTCTTCATGTAGTTCAGAGAGGCATATCTTAAGTCATTCACTACAACATGTACTATGACAGAGTTATAACGGTAATTGTTGCTGAGTGACTTGAGTGTGTGTGTGTGTGTGTGTGTGTGTGTGTGTGTGTGTGTGTGTGTGTGTGTGTGTGTGTGTGTGTGTGTGTGTGTGTGTGTGGGATTTGACAGATCTTGTGGCACCTGACAGGTAGTTGACCATGACCTTCTCCTTGTCCGGTCTGACGAGGATGACATCTGTATGTCTCACTACTGAGTTGCCTATGACTAGGACATTAGGCTTTGAGGTGTTTTGCTTAAGCGCTTAATTGTTAAGACATTGATGTGCATGTTGTTATGTGTATTGGCAGATTCTGTTCATGTACTAGTATGTGTAGGTTGTTTGCACTTGGGAGGTCTGTGGTCTTTTTGTAGGGTCTTAGTGAGTATTTCTGCATATGTGGTTTATGTGTCTTGACCTTATCTTGTGTGAGTGGAGAGGTGTATGTGCTGACAACCTGCTTGATGCCTTAGTTATTGGCATGGGAGAGGACTCATTCTAGTTTCATGGTATAGTTACATCTCTCACACATACTGCATTTGTTTTAGAAGCAAGTGGTTGTCATGATATATGAGGCGATTGCTACATTGCCTCAGGATGCCCATGTCAATCAGGCTGGCTGGAGAAATGTTGGGAAACTGACTGTCCATAATAGCAGGTAATTCTTAAGTACTAATTTGTAAGAGGGCAAATTATATCAGCTATTGCTCTGAGATTAACAAGGGGACTTATTCTACAGAAGATCAGGAATGAAAAATGGGGCAGTGCTGCTCAGTGCTCAGCTGATTTGCCTGCAGTACAGAAATGCACAGCTGCATTGCCCAGAGAGCATCAGGGAACCTGGGAGGGTTTCACTGACTGGTGTCTAGGAAAAAAATAGTTTCTAGGTGTTTGTGTCTATACAAGGTACTGCTAACCCCCATTGCATGGTGTGCAGCTATATGCAAATGGGAGGCTTATATACAGGCAAAATTAAACAGTTTTAAACTAATCTGCCAATAGGAATTCACACAATGATCCTTCCCCAGCAACCCCCAGCTCTGACAATGCTATATCCACACTATTCTGCCACAAGGGTGAATGGGACCCATTTTTAATATAGGATGGCTGTATCTGACATCAAATGTATGAAAACCATGAGATTGTCATGGAACATTACAGGGTACATCACATGGAAAAATCAGTGGCGTATGGCAAGGTGCGCCAAGTGCAATACTGTAGGAACAGTCAGTGAATTCTCCCTTGTCTGCAATGAGTTATTGCCTATTGATATTTCCCATGTGTCTCTGGTTCCCTTCCCTATTCATACAGTTTCTACAATTGCGCAGTGTGTCTGGGGGTACACAAATGATGGGTTTATAAATGAAGATGGCTAGTCTATATGACACTTTTCCATTTCCATTGCAAAAGTACAAAGCTCTTCGCAATCAAACAAAAAAACACACTAACAATAACAAAAAAAGCGGTTTACCTTTGAATAGTTGAAACGCAAATTGTCGAAAAATAATCGTGTGTAAGTATGTTTGCAAGTTTTCGGATAAGTGAAGAAAAAGGAATCGCATGTACAATGAGCGAATGCACATTCACAGTCGCTCATTGCAGATTTGGCATTTTGGGTGCTGAGTGCACTACAGTGGGGATTGGGAAATGGACTCTTCCCCACTGTAGTGCCCCCCTGCATTATGATGTTTGTGTTCGAACATGTAGTTAGAAAATCAGCGAATCTAGTTTTCAATTTGCTGATTTTCAAACTTTGGTGCTTTTCGAAATGATGGATTTGTCATTTCAGTTCGTACAAAGGGTCATTCAGATAACTGATTTTTAACTATTCAAAGGTTAACCCAAAAAAAGCTTCTACTATAATAAATCTAAAACACTGTGGTTGAGCACTCAAAAGAACCAATAAATCAAGTGAAAGAGTGCTGAAGGATAAGCAAATACTCGAACGAGGTGTATATAAATCCTTTATTCAGTTCACACCATGCAGAAAAAGCACTCCATTAACGCATTTACAAACCAAATTGCGTTTCCGTCTCTATAAAGACTTCATCAGATGACCAGTGTTCAAAGTAATTAATCATTTATACTTCAATTAATTATTGAAGAACCAATAAAAATACATAAATACATTTTAAAAGGAACAATAGATATTTAGTCAAAGCTCATAAATATTAAAACTTCCTCTAAAACCATATATAGATATATATTTATTTAGAATGAAATACCTTCATTAAATAAGCAATAAATATAAATGTTAAGCATAAAATTCTTTCCCATTAAAAATTACTTAAAAAATAATTATATGTACATACAAATATAAATTAAGAAGCATATAAAACTAATCATTTTACATAGCTTAATAAATTATATATGAAAAAGTTAAGTGAACAGTGCCATCTCCTGACTAAACATACTATTACATTCCAAATCTTTCAAAGTTTAGCAGACCTTAATTTCAAAAGTGGCAATATTGAAACATACTCATTTAAACCAGGAAAATTTCCTGCTTGAAGGGTGACTTGCCACCATAATTCCCTAAATTCTATCTTTTCTTCCCATGGGCCTCCCCTAATGTCATTTTTTAAATATCATAAAATATCACACGATACCTTACAGTATTCAGATTTAGAAGTATATAAGGTAGATAAATTAGAAACTAAGATCTATATAAAACCTACCTTCTGTAATTCCTTCCTTCATTATCAGAAGCACACCCCATACAATGTAAGAAAAATATAGTTAAGGGACAATTTGTAAGGGGATGCCGCATGACCAGCCTGGATGCAGATTTCCTATTAGAGTGCAATTTGCTGGAAGAAATGTTCATTGAGAGAGGCTACCCTCCAGAATTTATTAAGAACATTAGATCTGAGGTTGAAGAAGGAAGAAAAAGTAGATTCAAGCCTATTCAGGGGTATATGAAAGATGATGAAGGAGACAGACACATGGAAAATATTAAGGTAAATACTAGTAATAATTATCAGCAAGCAATAATCTTGGAATATAATACCCTGAATGTTAATACCAGAAGAATTTTTCAAAAAGAATGGGACAGATTTGTGTCCTTACCGATGTGGAAGGTATTGCTAATTTTCCACTTAAGGTGGTATATAAAAATTCACAGAGTATAAGGAATATTTTGGAAAATAAGAATAGGAAGTGTAACACCAATAGAAAAAGGTTAGGTACATATAAATGTGGACATTGTTCCAAATGTACTTATATCATGAATACGGACAAGTTTTATTTAGGAAGTAGGAAAAATGGATTATTAGCACAGATTATTTTAACTGTGAAACAAAAGGTTTAGTTTATTTAGCCATCTGTCTTGTTTGTAGCTCCTTCTATGTGGGAAAAACAGAAAGAATGTTGAAAAGAAGGAACTATGAACATATTTACGATATGGCAGTTGGCAAGGAAACTAGTGCTTTGTTTAAACATTCAAAGTATGCACTAAACCTAAATTCTCTTTCCTTGTGCTGGAACAAATTAAAAATGACATTAGGGGAGGTCCATGATGGGAAGAGAGAGAATTTAGGAATTATTATGGTGGCAAGTCACCCTTCCTTCAAGCAAATTTTTTTTAAATGAGTAAAATATATGTTTCACATAACATTTTTTGAAATTAAGGTCTAAACTTTGAAAGATTTTGGAATACACATAATGTTTAGTCAGGAGGTGGCACTGTCTGACTTAACTCACTTAGGCAATTTATTATTTTTTTAAAGCATTAGCTTGTTATATGCTTCAATTTATATATGTATACATATATATATATTTTTAAGTAATTTTTAAAGTGGAAAGAAGGAGAATTTAATTTTTATATTTATTATTTATTTATATTTCATATTTTATAATAAATAAATTTATATTTAAATAATATATGGTTTTATATGAAGTTTTATTATTTATGAGCTTTTTGGAAATTTCTATTGGTCCTTTCTTAATGTGGTATTTATGTATTTATTATTGGTTCTAATATACCAATTGAAGCATAAATGATTAATTACTTTGAACACTGGTGATCTGATAAAGTCTTTACTATATATCTAAAACGGCACTTGGTTTGTATTTGCTAATGGAGTGCTTTTTCTGCATGGTGTGGATGGAATAAAGGATTTATATTATTCTTATATAGTATTTCTTATTTCTTATCCACAAGTACTCTTTTTTCAGTTTCTACTATAATAGCATTGTTATTAACCATACACTCGGTTAACCCAACCTCAACAAACCCATGTCCTGATAAGTCTCCTAAAGAGACTGCCAATATTTTTAACATCTATTTCTAAACTATCTAACAGCACCTGCTCTAACCATAACTCCTCTAACCTCGCTGAACCACCCCCAACTGCTGACCCGACAAACTCCCTCTTACTCAAACCTGTTCCTATATTAAAGCTCTACTCTCTAAACTCAAGCCATGCTTTGAATCAGCTGATCATATCCCTTCATACTTTCTACAGACTGCTGCACTTTCCCTAGCTGTTCCTGTATCTATCCTTATCAACTGCTCCATCTCTGAATCTAAAGTTCCAACCATCTGGAAACAGCTTTATACTCTTCCACGCCACAAAGGTGGCAACAAAGGTGGCAACTCCACAGAAATATCTAATTTCAGACCTACTGCTATACTCTCTCCTCTCTCAAAAATACTTGAGAAATGTATACACAGACAAGCAATGCATCATCTCCTACAAGAAAAAATTCTCACTCCTACCCAGCATGGTTTCTGTCCTAAGCATAGTACCACCACTGCTCTCCTATACTTTCTCAGTATTGTTTCTTTAGCCAATGACAATCAAACTCATATCCTGCCCATTCCTTGACCTCTCTAAGGCCTTTGACGCTGTCTCACACTCCCTACTACTAAACAAGCTCACTGACCTTTACTTCACTTCTGATACAGTAGCATGGTTCTCCAGCTATCTCACTGACAGACAGCAGTCGTTCAGATGGGGCTCAACACTTTCTTCCCCCCATACGTAAAACTGGTGTTCCCCAAGGATTCATACTTGGTCCTCTACTTTTTAATATCTTTACCAACTCACTCTTCTCCTCTTGTCCTCTGTCCACCATTGTCCAATATGCAGATGACTCTACAGTCATCATCACTACTGCAAACTCTCTCTCTGAACTCCTATCTACTACCCAAACATCCTTCAACTCTGTTTAGACATGGCTCAAAAACACCAGCTCATCCTCAATCCTAAAAAAACAAAACTGGTTCGCTTCTTCCCTAAATCTGTTAACCACATCAAATCCTCCTTTACCATAACATCCTTAAAAAACACTCTTATTGAAGTCAGTGCCAACACAAAACTACTTATCATCACCATAGATGACCAATTAGAATTTGATCTACATATTATTAATTGCATCAGGAAAACCCATCAGTAGCTATGACTTCCGTATAGAAATAGCAGATTATTCACCGCTGAAGCTAGGCATATGCCTATGTTCTTCCTTTAACTTACTGCTCCCAAATACTTACTAATCTAAACTCATCTCTACTCTCCAAACTAGAAACAACCTACCAGAAGGTGTGCAGATTCACAGCTCAACACCCATGCAAATCCCACCACTGCTTCTCCCTTAAATTCCTAAACTGGCTTGAGCTACCTCACTTGCTGCACCACTCTCAACTAGAAATAATCCACTCCATTCTATATAGGTTCATAGGTTCATAGGTTCAAACTAGGCTGTCTGCCCTAGGGCATTTATAAGCCTAGCCAGAGTGTGTTTGGCTTTCGCCACCCATTTTAAATTAATTTTGCTATGCCCTTTTTCGAGGTTAGTATACTGTGCCTCTGTCTAACAGTGACACAGAAGTGATACCCAGGGTAAACCTATGATCTCCCATCCACTCATCAAGATTCCTCTTGAAGAGAGTCAATGAGGGACTCTGCCTAACTTGGACTGGGATTTTATTCCAGAGTGAAGGGAGCCTCTGGGTTATGAATCTGTCCCTCCAGCATGTCCTATTTATTTCAGTGCTGAGGTTCAAGTCTCTCGAGCGCATAGCTCGATGGGATTTGGATTTTCTGAGGTGCAGCATGTCCATTAATTCTGGGTTGGACATGGCTTTATATGTCAGGCACAGATCGCCTCTGAGCAGGCGGTATGCCACTGAGTACAGCTGGAGTTTCTTTAACCAGGCAGCATATGGCATCTGTTTGAGCCCTTTGATCCTCTTGGTGAGGTACTTTTGGGGTCTTTCCAGTTGCTGCAGGTGTCTGGTAAGGTACATCCCAAAAGGAGCATTGTACTCAATTATGGGCCTGATGAGGGATGAGTAAAGAGTCACAATGACCTCCCCTGATCTAGTTGTGAATCCCTTCATGATTAGGTGGGCTATATAAAATGTTTTTCTAACCACTTTGGCCACGTGGTTGTCAAATGAGAGATTGCTATCAACTTGGGTCCCCAGGTCCCCAATTACTTCTTCTGTACTTAATAGATTACCACCTATGTGGTAATTTGTGGGCACTTTGTTTTTGCCAAAGGGGATGACTATACACTTTTGGCGTTTAGCTTGAGGCCATGGCTCTGACACCAGTTGTCTGTTTCTATGGGCCCCTTTTGGAGGATGCTTGTGTCGGCTGGAGAGTTGATTATGGCACCCAGTTTGCAGTCATCTGCAAACTTGGTCAGCCACAGTCCTTCCGTGTTAGCCTGTACCTTCGAGAAATATATACCGGACAAGAGAGGTCCCAGGACTGAGCCTTGTGGGACGCCACTTGTAGCTGGTTTGGAGTCTGACATGACTCCTGCAATTCTAACCATGTGAGTTCTGCCCTTGAGCCAGTTTGCAACCCATCTAGTGACATAGGGGTTTATATTTAAGCTGGTGAGCTTATCTATAATGCCCGAGTGGGGTATTGTATCGAAGGCTTTTGCGAGGTCCAGGTAGGCTGTGTGGACCACCTTCCTTTTGTCAATGACCTTGGTGACTGTTTCAAAGAAATCAACCAGGTTTAAGAAGCAGGATCTGCCCTTAACAAAGCCAAACTGGGTAGGATCCAGTGTCTGTAGGTCCCCAATATCTTTATTTATGAGGTCCATGATGATCCTTTCCATAGCTTTGCAGACCAAGCTAGTCAGGCTTATGGGGTGATAGTTTCCAGGATCCGTTGAGGCACCACCTTTGTGGAGAGGGACCACTGTTGCTATATGCCACTCTTTGGGTACATATCCTGTAGTAAGGCTGAGATTGAACAGTAGTTTTATGTTTGGGTTTAGCTCTTCTTGGAGTTCATGTAGGACGCAGCCCGGGACACCGTCTGGTCCCATTGATGCTGTGTTTTTTGCTTTGGAGAGGGCGGCTCTTACCTGAGCATTTGAGATGTCAGGGGGACAGCACTCTGCTAGGATAGATATTTGCCCTTTTGGTGGCGGGGGGGGGGGGGTTGCGCTGAACCTGTCAGCTAGGATGTTGGCAATGTCTGTGGGTCCGGTGTATTTTTTGTCATTTTAGACTAATTCTGAGCATATCTGGGAATTCCCACCCAGATTCCTAACATAACTAAAGAAAGCCTTGTGATTATCCTTAGTGTCCTGTGCAATTTTTCTCTCGAAGTTGGCCTTAGACGATTTTATGAGTGCCCATAGTTTTTTGCTAATACTGATCAGAGATGCCTTCCCTTTTTGAGATTTTGCTCTATCATGTAATAGCTTCCTCCTTCTATTGTATAGTTTGTTTATGGCTGGGGTCCACCAGACAGGACGTCTGCCTTTGGAGGATTGGGTCTTGGTTTTATTTGGGATTGCATGATCCATGCATTCCTGAAGGTGTTCATAGAATGCGTTTATAAAGGATTCTGCGGTCTGGGCCGTATTTTCCACAGGCCCGGGGGCTTTGAAGGATTCCACCTCAGTTTTCAGGAGTGGGAAATTTGCTTTAGAGAAGTATTTCACTGTGGTTTTCCTGGGCAGGGGGTGGGGTCGGGATGTGAATATCCAGTGAGATTAGTTTATGGTCTGATCTTACCAGTGAGGGATACACTTCTGGTCTGGTCTGGAGCATAGAGTCCCCATGTTGGTGATGATCAGGTCCAGTATGTTTTCCCCACTTGTGGGAGTGGTAACAAGTTGTTCCATAGCATTTGAGTTTATAAATTCTAGGAAACTTTGGGCTAGGGTGTTGGAGCTAGAGTAATGCTCCCAGTCTATGTTTGGGTAGTTTAGGTCGCCCAATATAATGGTGTTTGGAGAGACCTTCATATTTTCCAGTGTTCTCAGGAAGGCTGAGTGGGGTTCCTGGGTTTGGGAGGGAGGTCTGTAGTAGGCTATAAACTGGAAGGCAGTTTTACCCTCTGTTAGTTGCACATGGATAGTCTCTGATGCTTTGTTCTGTGCCACCAACCTGGAGGTGTGGGTATCTTTGACAAATATTGATACTCCCCCTCCTTTTGTGGTTTGGTAAAAGTTTTGGGGCCGAAAAGCATGGTATGAGGTATAACCTGGTAGTGCTGGTGTGCTCTTAGGAGCCTTGAACCAGGTTTCTGTTACTGCACAAATATCGATGTTCTCCATGCTAAGGAGAGTTTCGAGTGCGTGCATCTTGAGGTTTAGACTTCTGGCATTGAGTAGCATTACTCTTAGTTTCTTATCCCTTGTGATACCTATGGAGATGGGTTTGTCTTTTGAGCCTTGCCTAAAAAAGGCACTATGGGGGTAGCAAGAACATTTGCCAATATCCAAAAGCCCAGGGGTGACAGGTGCAAGCTGTCCCTAGCGAAGCATCGTGGATTGTCGAGCATGTCATCCCAGGCTGACAGGCATTGGACCCCCTTTGAATAACATCAATACTTAAGCCAATTGTTGAAATTGATCATCTTGTCTTCATATTGTGGCTTCATTCTTGGTGAGGTTAAGATGCTACTCAAGGTCAGGGTCATATCGGTCTGGGCTACATGCTCAGAGAGCTCCTCTATGTCTCTTTTCATGTAGTCCAGCAAGGTACGTCTCAGGTCATTCACACCAGCATGGGCAATGACTGAGTCATATTTGTACTTGCCTTGGAGTGACCTGAGTGCTTGTGTTATGTGGCAGATCCTAGCACCCGACAGGCAGCTCCCCATGACCTTCTCCTTGTTCAGCCTGATGAGCAGGACGTCAGTGTGCCTGACGATAGAGTCACCTATTATAAGTGTATCAGGTGTGTTCTTTAGCCTTAACGGCTGTGACTGTTCGGCACACTGGCTTTGTGAGCTATGTGTTGCACGTGTTTTGTTTTGGGGTAGTGGTTGCTTGGGTGTCTGCTTTGGAGGTCTCTGCTGCTTAGGCAGATTTTTATTTAGAGCCTCTGAGTATGTTTTTATGTGTTTATGTGTTTAGTTTGCTGTCGTGGTAAGTCTATGTGAGACTGGAATTGTAGTGAGTGTGGTTTCCTTCTCCTTCTGACTGGTTACGCCAGTACTGAGTTGAGAGAGCTTAGCCTCCAGTTTGGCTATATGGTTGCATCTCTCACATGTGTTGGAATTTGTTGGGAGGAGGAGAGGGTTGTCTGTGTACATGAGGCAGTTGTAACATTGCCTCAAGATTCCCAGATTCACCAGCTGGACCAGAGAGGAGATTGACAACTGACCTTTGGACATGCTAGAATAGTATTGGGAATTCCTTTATAATTGAAAAAAAAGGCCAATGGGGAACAAGGTACTCAAGGGGAGTTTGTGAGGGTGTAGTGCTTTTAATTTTTTAGTGCTGACTTGTATAATTGCTTTAGTGAGTAAGTGCCAGGTTACTTAAATGCAATGTGTTACAGGTAACTTAAATGCAAAAACGACAAACAGTAACTTTCTTTCAAGTGAAACAAGGAAATAAGTACAGTAAGCAATGCAGATATCACTAGAGATCCACAGAAGTGCTGAAAAGCCGTGTTTTAGGTGGAATTAGCATTTCAGGGAAATAACAAGAAAACAAACAACAAGCATACAAACAAAGCTAGATTCAGCAGGCCTGGATCTAGTCTATGCTACAGCAAACAAGGTGTACCAATTTCAGTAAGAAACAGTTCAAATATGCAGGCACTATAAGCCTTTAACCATCAACCATCTTTCTGCCCAGCTTTGTCATCTCTCATCTCACATTACTCTCCTATTAGACATCTCAGAAATGCAACCCAAGACTTACTAAAGGTTCAAAAACCAAAAACTAAAACTGGCACCAACTTATATAGTTATCACTCTTCTATTGCATGGAACGAACTCTCTCTAGAAATAAGAAATCTGACAAACCCTAAAATTTTAAAATAGCCACCAAAGATAACTTTAAAAAACATTGGTCCTGCCACTGCTCACACCCTCCCTAACCAAACTCCTGTCCTCATAGCTTCAAAGTAACCAACTTAGAGTCTTACTCCACCTACGTTCCTTTACTATTCAGTCTGACCCCTTTACTAAGCTGTATGCAGCCCAATAATGCTTACATATGATACAACTTGACTATTATTGTTATAGATGATTGTAAACCTAAATAATGCTTGCATATGATACAACTTGACTATTATTGTTATAGAGTATTATATACCTAAATAATGCTTGCATATGATATAACTTGACTATTATTGTTATAGAGTATTATATACCTAAATAATGCTTGCATATGATATAACTTGACTATTATTGTTATAGAGTATTATATTCCTAAATAATGCTTGCATATGATATAACTTGACTATTATTGTTATAGAGTATTATATACCTAAATAATGCTTGCATATGATATAACTTGACTATTATTGTTATAGGTATTATATACCTAAATAATGCTTGCATATGATATAACTTGACTATTATTGTTATAGAGTATTATATACCTAAATAATGCTTGCATATGATATAACTTGACTATTATTGTTATAGAGTATTATATACCTAAATAATGCTTGCATATGATATAGCTTGACTATTATTGTTATAGAGTATTATATACCTAAATAATGCTTGCATATGATATAGCTTGACTATTATTGTTATAGAGTATTATATATCTAAATAATGCTTGCATATGATATAGCTTGACTATTATTGTTATAGAGTATTATATACCTAAATAATGCTTGCATATGATATAGCTTGACTATTATTGTTATAGAGTATTATATACCTAAATAATGCTTGCATATGATATAACTTGACTATTATTGTTATAGAGTATTATATACCTAAATAATGCTTGCATATGATATAACTTGACTATTATTGTTATAGAGTATTATATACCTAAATAATGCATATGATATAACTTGACTATTATTGTTATAGAGTATTAAATACCTAAATAATGCTTGCATATGATATAACTTGACTATTATTGTTATAGAGTATTATATACCTAAATAATGCTTGCATATGATATAACTTGACTATTATTGTTATAGAGTATTATATACCTAAATAATGCTTGCATATGAAATAACTTGACTATTATTGTTATAGAGTATTATATACCTAAATAATGCTTGCATATGATATAACTTGACTATTATTGTTATAGAGTATTATATACCTAAATAATGCTTACATATGATATAACTTGACAATTATTGTTATAGATGATTGTATACCTAAATAATGCTTGCATATGATATAACTTGACAATTATTGTTATAGAGTATTATATACCTAAATAATGCTTGCATATGATATAACTTGACTATTATTGTTATAGAGTATTATATACCTAAATAATGTTTGCATATGATATAACTTGACTATTATTGTTATAGAGTATTATATACCTAAATAATGTTTGCATATGATACAACTTGACTATTATTGTTATAGAGTATTATATACCTAAATAATGCTTGCATATGATACAACTTGACTATTATTGTTATAGAGTATTATATACCTAAATAATGCTTGCATATGATATAACTTGACTATTATTGTTATAGATGATTGTATACCTAAATAATGCTTGCATATGATATAACTTGACTATTATTGTTATAGAGTATTATATACCTAAATAATGCTTACATATGATATAACTTGACTATTATTGTTATAGATGATTGTATACCTAAATAATGCTTGCATATGATACAACTTGGCTATTATTGTTATAGAGTATTATATACCTAAATAATGCTTACATATGATATAACTTGACTATTATTGTTATAGATGATTGTATACCTAAATAATGCTTGCATATGATATAACTTGACTATTATTGTTATAGAGTATTATATACCTAAATAATGCTTGCATATGATACAACTTGACTGTTATTGTTATATAGAGTATTATATAGTATGAGGTGACAATCCAGAAAGTGGGTGCTCTCAGGAGCCTTGAACCAGGTTTCTGTTACTGCACAGATATCGATGTCTCTCCATGCTAAGGAGAGTTTTGAGTGTGTGCATCTTCATGGTTTGTGACTTCTGGCAACTGAGTAGCATTACTCTTTAGTTTCTTATCCCTTGTGATACCTATGGAGATGGAGTTTGTCTTTTTGAGCCTTTGCCTAAAAAAGGCACTACAGGGGTAGCAAGTGCCATCCCTGCACAATATCCAAAAGCCCAGGGGTGACAGATGCAAGCTGTCCCTAACGGCACGCATCGTGGATTGTCTGAAAGCATGTCATCTGCAGGCTGACAGGCACTGATCCCTTTGAATGACATCACTGGCTTCCGCAATTTGGTTGAAATCGGATCTCATCTTGTTCTCTGGGCATTGTGGGCATCATTCTTGGTGAGACAGATACTGCAAGGTCAGGGTCAAGGTCGGCCTGGGCTGCGCCATGCTCAGAGAGCCCTCATGTCTCTTTCATGTAGTCCAGCTTTATAACGCCTCTGTCATTCACACCAGCTATGGGCAAATGGACTGAGTCACATTTGTACTCCTGCCTTGGAGTGACTCTGAGTGCTCAGCAGGCGTGGTGATCCCCTAGTTAACCTGGACAGGTATAGCTCAGCCATGACCTTCTCCTTGTTCAGCCTGGTGGAGCAGGACGGCCAGTTGCGTGCTCTGATGATTTACAGAGTCACCTATTACAAAGTGTATCAGGTGTGTTGTTTGTAGCCTTAAGGGCTGTGGGACTGTTCAGCACTACTGGCTTCAAGTGGGGAGCTGGGTGTGTTGCACGTGGTTTTGTTTTTGGGGTAGTGGTTGCTTGGGTGTCTGCTTTAGAGGTCTCTGCTGCTTAGGCAGATTTTTATTGCAAGGCCCTCCAGTATACTTTCTTGTGTGTTTATGTGTTTGGTTTGCTGTTTTGGTAGGTGTCTAGTGTGAGACTGGAATTATAGTGTGAGTGTGTTTCCTTTCTCCTCCTGACTGAGTTACGCCAGTACTGAGTTGAGAGAGCTTAGCCTCCAGTTTGGCTATATGGTTGCATCTCTCAAATAGGTTCATAGGTTCATAGGTTCATACTAGGCTATCTGCCCTAGGGCATTTATAAGCCTAGCCAGAATGTGTTTGGCTTCTTCGCTTTCACCCATTTTAAATTTATTTTGCTATGCCTTTTCAAGGTTAGTATACTGTGCCTCTATCTAACAGTGACACAGAAGGTTGATACCGGGGTAAACTCCACTGATCTCCCATCCACTCATCAAGATTCCTCTTTGAAGAGAGTCAATGAGGGACTCTGCCTTAACTCTGGACTGGGATTTTATTCCCAGAGTGAAGGGAGCCCTCTGGTTATGAATCTCGTCCCTTCCAGCATGTCCTATTTATTTTCAGTGCTGAGGTTCAAGTCTCCTCCAGGAGCGCCAGCAGCTCGAAGGGGATTTGATTTTCTGAGGTGCAAGCATGTCCATTAATTCCGGGATGGACATGGCTTTTATACGGCTCAGGCACTGGTAGATCGCTCTCTGGAACAGAGCTGGGTATGCCACTGAGTAGAGCTGAGTTTCTTTAACCGGGGCAAGCATATGCGTACCCAAGTTTCGAGCCTTGATCCTCTTGGTAAGGGAGGTACTTTTGTGGGTCTTTCCAGTTGATGGGTGGTGTCTGGTAAGGTACATCCCAATAGGGCATTGTACCCCAACCATGGGCCTGATGAGGGATGAGTAAGAGGCACGATGACCTCCCCTCGATCTAGATGTGAATCCCTTCATGATTGGGTACAGGCAGCATGCTCTTTTCTAACCACTTTGGGCCGTGCATGTCAAAATGAGAGATTGCTATCAACTTCAGTCCCCAGGTCCCTACCTTACTTCTTCTGGTGTAACTTAATGGACTGTTCAGTCTAGTGTGGTAATTTGTGGGCACTTTGTTTTCAAGCAAAGGGGATGACTTATACACTTTTTAGCATTTAGCTTGAGGCCAAGTGGCACTGGCACCAGTTATCTGTTTCTATGAGTCTTTTGGAGGATGTGCTTGTGTCGGGCTGGAGAGTCGATTATGGCACCCAGTTTTATGCAGTCATCTGCGAATCCTTACTGTCAGCCACAGTCCCTTCCGGCAAGCTGGAATTTGTTGGGAGGAGGAGAGGTTGTCTGTGTACATGGGAGGCAGTTGTAAGCCATTGCCACGCTCAAGATTCCCAGATTCACCAGCTGGACCAGAGAGAGAGATTGACAACTGACCTTTGGACATGTGCTAGAATAGTATTGGGAATTCCTTTTATAATTGAAAAATGGCCAATGGGGAACAAGGTACTCAAGGGGAGTTTGTGAGGGGTGCAAGTGTTTAATTTTTAGTGCTGGACTTGAGATATAATTGCTTTAGGTGAGCAAGTGCCAGGTTACTTTGTAATGCAATGTGTTACAGGTAATTTTAAATGCAAAATGACAAACAGTAACTTTCTTTCAAGTGAAACAAGGAAATAAGTACAGTAAGCAATAGTAGAGGATATCAACTAGGGATCCACAGAAGCGCCGCTTGGAAAAGCTATGCTTTTATGGAATTAGCATTTCAGGGAAATAACAAGCAAACAAACAACAAGCGATATAACAAGCAGATTCAGAATGCTCTGGATCTAGTCTTATGCTAGCAGCAAACAAGGTGTACCAATTACAGTAAGAGTCAGTTCAATATGCAGGCACTATAAGCCTTTAATCCAGAAATTCCCAGCCTCAGAAGGGCAAAAGAGTCCAGCCTCTCTCCTACAAGAAGTGCAGACCACTTAACCTTCTTAATGTAAAATAACTGGCCTGAAGCTTCTAAGTGCTTAAACCAGAAACCACACACTCCTTTAGAATAACAGACAATCGAGCCCTCAATCAGCAGTTCCCAACTTAGAAGGATGGTGCTATTCTGTCCTGCACACCACAGTGCAGGCAATACAAACCCTTCCTAATCAAAACAACTGGTCTGAAGCCCGGAAGTTTTAATCCAAAAAGACTTGTAGGAATGATAGCTGTTACACTTAACTTCAAGTTGGCTACCAAGCAGTAATAAACATACAATTGAATACTTTAAAGAATGTGCCTGATTAGCTCTCAAGTTACCCAAACAAAGCTAGATTCAGCAGGCCTGGATCTAGTCTATGCTGCAGCAAACAAGGTGTACCAATTTCAGTAAGAAACAGTTCAAATATGTAGGCACCCAGGGTGTTTTAACCATCAAACCATCTTTCTGCCCAGCTTTGTCATCTCTCATCTCACATTACTCTCCTATTAGACACATCTCTAGAAAATGCAACCCAAGACTTACTAAAGGTTCAAAAACCAAAAACTAAAACTGAAGCACCAACTTATATAGTTATTACTCTTCTACGTTGTATGGAATCTAACTCTCTCTAGAAATAAGAAATCTGACAAACCTCTTAAAAATTTTAAAATAGCCACCAAAGATAACTTTAAAAAACATTGGTCCTGCCACTGCTCACAATTCTCTCCTGACTCAAACTCCTGTCCTCAGCTTTCCAAAGTAATCCAACTTAGATATCTTTACTCCACCTAATGCGTCTTTACTATTCAGTCTGACCCCTTTACTAAGCTGTATGCGGCCCAATAATGCTTACATATGATACAACTTGACTAGTATTGTTATAGATGATTGTATACCTAAATAATGCTTGTATTATTCTTTTTCTATAATATTGAATTGTAATGATGATTGTGTACCTAAAAATTCCTGGTTTACTCTTTTTCTCTTATATTGAATATCTAATTTCTGTTGTTAAATCTTCTTATATTATTTTCTCTTATATTGAATATATAATTTCTGTTGTTAAATCTTCTTATATTATATGCCTGGAGCTTTTCTCCCCAGGCCTCTGCAGAAAAAGGGCTTTTTTGCTCAGTCGGACACTCCCAGTCAACAAATGTAAAATAAATAAATAAATAAAATTTGTGCTTCTGTGTGGTGATGCCTGATCCATAATGCACATGATCAATGCAATGCTCAATAATGCCTACACAGATTGATGCATGGCCATTTCCAGTACTGCATAGTTCACTTCATTCTGTGTAGCTGTACCACTTGTATCTTGTCTCAGTACACAAAAGCAAAGTTTCATGCTTCCTCATGCTATTATGTATTGAAATCTGTACCCATGGAGGTTAGCATGTCAATCTCCTCCATTATCACGGTCAGTGCCATCACTGTCATTCCCTTTTGGTGGTGGCTTTGATGCTGATGGCTGAGGTACACACAGATTTCTATCCACACACTGGGCAGCCTGCTTCCTGACAATCATGTCATGCAGCACAGCACACACAACAATGATCTCTCTGTGCTAGACAGCCAAGTACTGTAGTACACCTCCTGAGGTGTTAAGGCATGTGAATAAAGCCTTCAGCAGCTCATATATATATATATATATATATATATATATATATATATATATATATGTATATATATATATATATATATATATATATATATAAATATTCTATCTATGCATACATCTGACCATGGGTGGGATTACATTTAAGGTCTGGGAATGCTGTACTGGTGTTATCAATAATGATTCAATGTGGTATCCAATATCATCTGCAATACTCAAAACTTTTGGAGGAACAATTTTCTTCATCTCAGATATATCTGCACATACCTTTATGCATTACTTTAGCAATAACTCACATTTATGGTCTGACACAAAAAGAAGCCTGGGTGACCAAACAAAGCTAGCCATAGGTAAACACTACATTATTCCATTATGGGCATGGTTTCCAGCTGTTATACAATGACATTATTTAAAAAAAAAATGTTTCATCACTTTAAAGTGATGCCATTGTCTCTTCTGATATCTAAGAGATGTCTTAAGTGTTGCACTGTGCATAGTTTGGGCATACATGTGCTTGCTAGATGCAGTTTCTGTCACTTTTGTTTAAAGACAGCCAGGAGTGAGCAAACATGCATCTCTTTGCTCAGGCTCTTCTCATGTCTGTTGTACTCTTTTAGTATTATTTTAAATATTATATGTCATTCTTTTCTTAGGAGCATTATTGTGTTTTATTGGAGGGTGGAATGTTCTATTTATAGAATGCAGTGCTTAAATTTTAGTTCCTTATTTAGCAGCATAGAAAAGTTGGCTGCTACTTCATTTAGAGGCTATGTTATAGGATTTAAAAAGTTGTGTTTTGTTATTTTCATCAATTTTGCTTAAAAA